>NC_134484.1:463946520-464059020 GCF_040206685.1 Ascaphus truei
TTGTCCTGCGAGGAACCACTCCCCCTCTGGTGGGAGCCATCGCAGGTGGAGGCGCTGTACCGAGAAGATGTTGTAAGTGATCACCCCTAGTATTATTACCCCAGGTTCCCCGTGGCGGAAGCTCAGCCCTCCTGTGAGCCAACAGGTAATGCACCACACCTGAGTAACCTTGTATGTTCCTTGCGCCCACATGAGATCTGCGATTGGGGGGGGGGAATACCCGTTACATTTGGAGGCGCTGCTGAGATAGACATGGGGTGCCCTGTTTTCATTTTTTCCAAATTGTCCAATTTACATTTTTCACCATGTTTGGGCCCGCAAGCCATGAGGCCCAAGAACGAACCAAGAGGACAGAAGTATCCCCGCGACATGTGCTAGTAGTAGGGGATGTTCCCAGTAGTGCCGTGAAGTTGAGGGAAATTTGTGAGGCCCTAGGGAGACTCCTGGGCATAGACCAAGGGTGGAAGAGGATAGAGCACCGGTACGACCCCACTGACCAGTGTTGTAGACTATGGCTTGTAACGGATCAGGAAATATGCCGGGAAAATGTCCCTCTGACCTTGCATTTCCCAGAGGCCCCACCAGAAGGCTACCCTCTTGCATACTCAGAGAGCCTTAGTGAGATTACCCGACCTGTGATCAAAATGGAGGCTCCCTCATCAAGGGAGTCACACCTAAAATGGCGTCTCCCGCCAAAGCAGGAGAGCACATGTGCTGCTGACTGCAAGCCTGCACCAAATTGTGTTGCAGAAATCCGTCCGGGACTGTCGGGAAAACCAGAGCTCCACCCCCGCAATGTGAGTGACTCAGTGATAGAGCGAGCCCCTCCTTTACATTCCACCAGGGGGAGCAAGCAAAGTGAACAACCATCAGCAACTGCTGTTCCCATTAAAAACAGTACAGAATGCAGAGAAATACACCCTCATTTATATGGAGCATGGCGGTCTAAAGGAGGGAAAATATCCTTTCTGGTGTGCCCGTGCCTACAAAAGGACTTGAGTCTATCTGGTGGTATGGACTTTAACCATTTTAGGCCACCAATAGAATATCGGGTGGCCGTGGTGGAGGACGAGGGGTGTATACGATGTGTTTGTAATCAGTGTGACTTCCCAGGTGGCAAACAGACCTGGGGCCCCAAGTGTGCCAGCTGCGGGGCACAGTTTCTAAAGCCTGTGCTGCTGCAGTCTACAGTCCCAGATCCCAAGCAGGAATCTCAGATGGCAGAACATAGAGATGAAGATGCTGTTACTTGCTCTACCTCAACCACGGAGGTGGAGGAGCTGACAGACAAGGCTGCCCTAGTCCCCCGTTGCAACCAAGAGGGAAGAACTGAGGCCCAGCCAGCTAGGGAAAAGGACGAACCATCGGTGGCGATACGCCTACCGGCGAACCACCCCAGCAGTAATACAGAGGAGACAGAGGAATCACAGGGTAAGGTGTCTGTACTCCCATCTTCTTTCAGTGATTCCAGCGACCAGCCACTCGTGGTGATGCGCCAGCCGGGAGAACACCCCAGTGAAGTTGGAGACAAAGAATCACCTACCTCAGTTGCAGTACATCCAGATGCTCTGGGCCCATGTGCCCTACAACGGCCAGTCCGGCCTACAGAGGTATCATCGGTCCCAGGCGTGGGATCAGTACCTGCTAATGAAGACAAGGGTGAGTTGACTGCCCCAGGGGTGTTGGGTGTGAGCCTCCAGGTGACCGCGGAGCACGATAGCTTCTTAAGTCTGGACACCAGAGCGAATGGCTCCACTCGACATCGCGTCCTGGCGGAGGTGTCCCCCCTAGAAGATAGCTGTCCCGCAGTACGAGTGGACCAGTACCTACCGCCTATCGTTCCAGATGAAGAGAAACCCATCGCAAGCCAGCAGAGTGGTAAGGAACCCCCTTGCTCCCCACAGGCTCCGGTGGAGGTGACCGTGAAAAATGCTCCAACTACCGTTCATGCGGAGCAGAAGAATGTAGCTGGACATCCAGGTGTCAGCACACATGAACCGAGTGTGAGCCCGTGCGCTCCGACTCAAATGGTCCCAGGACTGGGATCCAACGCTCCCGAGTTTCAAGCCAGTGAGTGGACTGTCCCAGAAGTGTTGTGGACATGTCCCAAGACAGCTGAGGTGGAAACTGACAGCGTCCCCGAGGACCTGTTGGCCACCGTGAATCACCGCAGTGGTAAGGTAGCTACCCTTTACCCCCTGTCAGGTGAAACAGAGACTGAGAAAAGAGACGTTGTTCATTTCTAGCTTCCCAGTGGAAGCCTTGCCAGTCGGTAGGGACCAGGACTGTGTAGCGAAGGAGTTAGTGAAAATTTTCTCCTTGGAGCCCAAAAAGGAACGCTCCATTCACCAGGTAGTGGACCGCGGGAAAGGTCCTGGCCTCCTGGTCTACCGCATCCCTGCCGCGGATGACCGGGTAAAGGCCTGCTTCAGAGACATTGTGCTACTCCTTCCACCAGGGGGAGGAAGTAGCGAGGAACCAGTGACTGTTGCCCTCCGGTGTGCTCTCCAGGAAATTTTTCTGGGGCAGGCTCATGGACGCAAAAGTGAGGTACCCCCACATGATCAGTTAGGGGCACCCCACAAATGGTCTCAGCTAGCCTCGGGTAGTATTGTGATGTGTGGTATATTCTCTGTACTGCATTTTTATTATGTAATGTTTGTGCATGATTACATCTGCTATCCAAGCGAGGACATTGGAGTTCCACCAGGGGGAGAGTGTAAGGGGGTCACCCCCGGTTCCCCTGATCTTCCTTTGCCCCTGTCTTACCCCTGTGGCAGTGGGGGAAAGGGATGGCGAGCTTCACCCATGCGCAGTAAAGATCGCGCACGCAGTCCCCATAGAAAAGAGCTGTACCAAGAACTACAATTCCCAGCAGCCTCTAGGGAATGCACTTTCACCCTGGTCACATTCAGCATTGAAGTCAATAGAGCTGGCAGATTCTCATGCTGCAGAGTTGCAACAATGTTGTGTGCAGACAGGGTTTTTGTCAGTTGCAGCACGTTGGGCAGTCAGAGACCGGAGCAGCCCAGGGAAGGAGGTAGGGTACAGGAGTCAGGGACTCCCTGTACTAGGCCAGCACCCCCAGGGCCCGAGATAGCTCAGCTCCCCAGTAAGGTGAGTGTTGCCAGGGACAGCCCTCAGGTTAGGGACCCAGCCACTTACATTAGTGGGAGCTGGGAAAGAAAGGTTACAGAGAGTTGGAGTCAGGGAGCTGTGAGGGAAGGAAGGGTGCGGGGAGCGAGTGCAGCTCCTGCCCCATATAGGTACCTACACCCCAGGTAGGCCCCAACTCCCCACTAGTTTAGTGGGTAAGGGCTGAGGGAGGCCCAAGATAGGGACGCTGCCCTTAGTGTAGAGTGCTGCCTTGTCAGAGTCACGGCTGTTAGTGCTGTGAGGTCTGACAGGCAGGCACCTTGTTGCGCAGCACGTTGGCTGCAGCATCCAGTGAGCTACAGCTTGCTGCTGTAGGCGCTGGGACTCGTTAGGTCTTAGTAAGTACAGTCAAGGCTGGGAAGAGTTAGGGGAGTGGGGCAGGTTATTAACCCCGGTAGGCCTCTAGGAGTTTTCCCCAAAGCCACTTTAGGTTGCGGTACCACAGGGACAGGCCCTAGGTTAGGGTTCCTGTCACGTTAGTACCAAGTGTTAGTTAGGGACTCAGCGGACGCTGCGGTTCCTGTAAAGCGGTTCGGACCCACGTTGGGGGTCCGCAGAGACTATTCCAGAGGGAGACCGCCCTGGCGGTCTGCGTACAAAGGAGTTCGGTTGGAGGATCAGACGGATTCATCACACGTCTGACCCTTTGCGAAGCCAGTTGCTGATCCGAGTACCGGAGTGCTCGGCAGGTACCATACAGTCATAAGTGCACCAACGGGCCCCTTAGTGTAACTGTGACTGCGCAGTCACCCACGTTCTCTCCAAGAGTGCGGGACATTGGGTGGGATTCTCGGGACACTGGGTGGGATCACCTGGTGTTGGGGAAGCGTCCTGCGCGACGCCGTAGGTGTCTCCTCTAGAGAGGGACACAGGTTATATAAAGGTATTGCGTGATATGTTATATTGTTTGTTAGTAAAGTCACTCGTTAATATATATATTCCCGTGTATGTGATTATTGTGATTGTCCTGCGAGGAACCACTCCCCCTCTGGTGGGAGCCATCGCAGGTGGAGGCGCTGTACCGAGAAGATGTTGTAAGTGATCACCCCTAGTATTATTACCCCAGGTTCCCCGTGGCGGAAGCTCAGCCCTCCTGTGAGCCAACAGGTAATGCACCACACCTGAGTAACCTTGTATGTTCCTTGCGCCCACATGAGATCTGCGATTGGGGGGGGGGGAATACCCGTTACATTTGGAGGCGCTGCTGAGATAGACATGGGGTGCCCTGTTTTCATTTTTTCCAAATTGTCCAATTTACATTTTTCACCATGTTTGGGCCCGCAAGCCATGAGGCCCAAGAACGAACCAAGAGGACAGAAGTATCCCCGCGACATGTGCTAGTAGTAGGGGATGTTCCCAGTAGTGCCGTGAAGTTGAGGGAAATTTGTGAGGCCCTAGGGAGACTCCTGGGCATAGACCAAGGGTGGAAGAGGATAGAGCACCGGTACGACCCCACTGACCAGTGTTGTAGACTATGGCTTGTAACGGATCAGGAAATATGCCGGGAAAATGTCCCTCTGACCTTGCATTTCCCAGAGGCCCCACCAGAAGGCTACCCTCTTGCATACTCAGAGAGCCTTAGTGAGATTACCCGACCTGTGATCAAAATGGAGGCTCCCTCATCAAGGGAGTCACACCTAAAATGGCGTCTCCCGCCAAAGCAGGAGAGCACATGTGCTGCTGACTGCAAGCCTGCACCAAATTGTGTTGCAGAAATCCGTCCGGGACTGTCGGGAAAACCAGAGCTCCACCCCCGCAATGTGAGTGACTCAGTGATAGAGCGAGCCCCTCCTTTACATTCCACCAGGGGGAGCAAGCAAAGTGAACAACCATCAGCAACTGCTGTTCCCATTAAAAACAGTACAGAATGCAGAGAAATACACCCTCATTTATATGGAGCATGGCGGTCTAAAGGAGGGAAAATATCCTTTCTGGTGTGCCCGTGCCTACAAAAGGACTTGAGTCTATCTGGTGGTATGGACTTTAACCATTTTAGGCCACCAATAGAATATCGGGTGGCCGTGGTGGAGGACGAGGGGTGTATACGATGTGTTTGTAATCAGTGTGACTTCCCAGGTGGCAAACAGACCTGGGGCCCCAAGTGTGCCAGCTGCGGGGCACAGTTTCTAAAGCCTGTGCTGCTGCAGTCTACAGTCCCAGATCCCAAGCAGGAATCTCAGATGGCAGAACATAGAGATGAAGATGCTGTTACTTGCTCTACCTCAACCACGGAGGTGGAGGAGCTGACAGACAAGGCTGCCCTAGTCCCCCGTTGCAACCAAGAGGGAAGAACTGAGGCCCAGCCAGCTAGGGAAAAGGATGAACCATCGGTGGCGATACGCCGGCGAACCACCCCAGCAGTAATGCAGAGGAGACAGAGGAATCACAGGGTAAGGTGTCTGTACTCCCATCTTCTTTCAGTGATTCCAGCGACCAGCCACTCGTGGTGATGCGCCAGCCGGCAGAACACCCCAGTGAAGTTGGAGACAAAGAATCACCTACCTCAGTTGCAGTACATCCAGATGCTCTGGGCCCATGTGCCCTACAACGGCCAGTCCGGCCTACAGAGGTATCATCGGTCCCAGGCGTGGGATCAGTACCTGCTAATGAAGACAAGGGTGAGTTGACTGCCCCAGGGGTGTTGGGTGTGAGCCTCCAGGTGACCGCGGAGCACGATAGCTTCTTAAGTCTGGACACCAGAGCGAATGGCTCCACTCGACATCGCGTCCTGGCGGAGGTGTCCCCCCTAGAAGATAGCTGTCCCGCAGTACGAGTGGACCAGTACCTACCGCCTATCGTTCCAGATGAAGAGAAACTCATCGCAAGCCAGCAGAGTGGTAAGGAACCCCCTTGCTCCCCACAGGCTCCGGTGGAGGTGACCGTGAAAAATGCTCCAACTACCGTTCATGCGGAGCAGAAGAATGTAGCTGGACATCCAGGTGTCAGCACACGTGAACCGAGTGTGAGCCCGTGCGCTCCGACTCAAATGGTCCCAGGACTGGGATCCAACGCTCCCGAGTTTCAAGCCAGTGAGTGGACTGTCCCAGAAGTGTTGTGGACATGTCCCAAGACAGCTGAGGTGGAAACTGACAGCGTCCCCGAGGACCTGTTGGCCACCGTGAATCACCGCAGTGGTAAGGTAGCTACCCTTTACCCCCTGTCAGGTGAAACAGAGACTGTGAGAAAAGAGACGTTGTTCATTTCTAGCTTCCCAGTGGAAGCCTTGCCAGTCGGTAGGGACCAGGACTGTGTAGCGAAGGAGTTAGTGAAAATTTTCTCCTTGGAGCCCAAAAAGGAACGCTCCATTCACCAGGTAGTGGACCGCGGGAAAGGTCCTGGCCTCCTGGTCTACCGCATCCCTGCCGCGGATGACCGGGTAAAGGCCTGCTTCAGAGACATTGTGCTACTCCTTCCACCAGGGGGAGGAAGTAGCGAGGAACCAGTGACTGTTGCCCTCCGGTGTGCTCTCCAGGAAATTTTTCTGGGGCAGGCTCATGGACGCAAAAGTGAGGTACCCCCACATGATCAGTTAGGGGCACCCCACAAATGGTCTCAGCTAGCCTCGGGTAGTATTGTGATGTGTGGTATATTCTCTGTACTGCATTTTTATTATGTAATGTTTGTGCATGATTACATCTGCTTTCCAAGCGAGGACATTGGAGTTCCACCAGGGGGAGAGTGTAAGGGGGTCACCCCCGGTTCCCCTGATCTTCCTTTGCCCCTGTCTTACCCCTGTGGCAGTGGGGGAAAGGGATGGCGAGCTTCACCCATGCGCAGTAAAGATCGCGCACGCAGTCCCCATAGAAAAGAGCTGTACCAAGAACTACAATTCCCAGCAGCCTCTAGGGAATGCACTTTCACCCTGGTCACATTCAGCATTGAAGTCAATAGAGCTGGCAGATTCTCATGCTGCAGAGTTGCAACAATGTTGTGTGCAGACAGGGTTTTTGTCAGTTGCAGCACGTTGGGCAGTCAGAGACCGGAGCAGCCCAGGGAAGGAGGTAGGGTACAGGAGTCAGGGACTCCCTGTACTAGGCCAGCACCCCCAGGGCCCGAGATAGCTCAGCTCCCCAGTAAGGTGAGTGTTGCCAGGGACAGCCCTCAGGTTAGGGACCCAGCCACTTACATTAGTGGGAGCTGGGAAAGAAAGGTTACAGAGAGTTGGAGTCAGGGAGCTGTGAGGGAAGGAAGGGTGCGGGGAGCGAGTGCAGCTCCTGCCCCATATAGGTACCTACACCCCAGGTAGGCCCCAACTCCCCACTAGTTTAGTGGGTAAGGGCTGAGGGAGGCCCAAGATAGGGACGCTGCCCTTAGTGTAGAGTGCTGCCTTGTCAGAGTCACGGCTGTTAGTGCTGTGAGGTCTGACAGGCAGGCACCTTGTTGCGCAGCACGTTGGCTGCAGCATCCAGTGAGCTACAGCTTGCTGCTGTAGGCGCTGGGACTCGTTAGGTCTTAGTAAGTACAGTCAAGGCTGGGAAGAGTTAGGGGAGTGGGGCAGGTTATTAACCCTGGTAGGCCTCTAGGAGTTTTCCCCAAAGCCACTTTAGGTTGCGGTACCACAGGGACAGGCCCTAGGTTAGGGTTCCTGTCACGTTAGTACCAAGTTTTAGTTAGGGACTCAGCGGACGCTGCGGTTCCTGTAAAGCGGTTCGGACCCACGTTGGGGTCCGCAGAGACTATTCCTGAGGGAGGCCGCCCTGGCGGTCTGCGTACAAAGGAGTTCGGTTGGAGGATCAGACGGATTCATCACACGTCTGACCCTTTGCGAAGCCAGTTGCTGATCCGAGTACCGGAGTGCTCGGCAGGTACCATACAGTCATAAGTGCACCAACGGGCCCCTTAGTGTAACTGTGACTGCGCAGTCACCCACGTTCTCTCCAAGAGTGCGGGACATTGGGTGGGATTCTCGGGACACTGGGTGGGATCACCTGGTGTTGGGGAAGCGTCCTGCGCGACGCCGTAGGTGTCTCCTCTAGAGAGGGACACAGGTTATATAAAGGTATTGCGTGATATGTTATATTGTTTGTTAGTAAAGTCACTCGTTAATATATATATTCCCGTGTATGTGATTATTGTGATTGTCCTGCGAGGAACCACTCCCCCTCTGGTGGGAGCCATCGCAGGTGGAGGCGCTGTACCGAGAAGATGTTGTAAGTGATCACCCCTAGTATTATTACCCCAGGTTCCCCGTGGCGGAAGCTCAGCCCTCCTGTGAGCCAACAGGTAATGCACCACACCTGAGTAACCTTGTATGTTCCTTGCGCCCACATGAGATCTGCGATTGGGGGGGGGGGAATACCCGTTACATATATATATATATATATATATATATTTATATGTGTGTGTGTGTAACAGGTTTCCCCCCTACCCCCACCACAGATAGGGTCCTGCAGGGGAACTAACTCTCCCGCTACATGGGTGTGTGTGGTGCATACCTGCTGGCAACAGGAGGGCCTGAGTCTCCCGCGGTGACATTTGGGGAACCAGGACAGGTTTCTGGGGTTGTGCCTTCGTTCTTCTCAATGGTGCAGAGCCTCCATCTCCTGCAGACCCCTGGGATCTGGGGTGGAATCCCTACAGTAGAACTCCACTCCCAGGGATGAGAGATTCCAGTCTCACACACTGTCTCTTTAAATCGGGACTCTTTATTTACCTCCTCAGCAGCAGCAATCATAGACAGTGCACACAGCCAGCTGTCCTCCTTCAGGATGTCCCCTGACACCACTCTGGGCCGAGGGCACCCAGATGGGGTCTAGCTCTTCCCTCACCCCTTATGCAGGGTGAGAGGTATTTGGTCCACCTATTGCCCTATAGGTTTAACAGCTCCACTCCTTCTCCACTCACTAGCTAACTCTGACAACTGACACACACACACACTAAATAGGAAATGACACTGCCCTAAGTAGCTTCAGCAGGCACCGCCCCTGTGTCTTTTGATTGGACACAGAGTCAGGTGACCTACCTTCACTCACTCAGTGCAATGTCTGAAGTAGGAAAAATCCATGATTACTCCTGGCAAAGCTGCCTTTACACAGGGATTACTTCCAGGAGGAGAGTAGAAATATAGCCCATAAACTTAACAGGGACACACACACACACACACACACTGTAAATATTCCTGCACATTCATTTGCATGTCTTAGACAGGTCTGCAACCCTGTCTTTCACCATTATCACCCAGCACACAGCACTTCCACTGCAGCAAGCGATTCTGGGAAATGACATACAAATGAGCACACAGTGCCACCTTTTATCTCAAGCTCACATGACATGAGCAACCCTTAGCCAATGCTTGCTGCTTTAGACACAGCTTTTAAGCCAGGGCTTGGGAGATGCAAAGCCAGTAAACCCACTCACAGACATGTTTCAACCTTGATGGGTATCATCAGTGTGAGGTCGGTTGCTCGCATTTACTCAAATGAGATAAGAGTCGGTAATCACCACACTTATTAAGGTTATGGTGGGTAACAAAAGTGACAAAAACCCTCCACAGTATAGCATAAAGCAACTGTAAATATTCCTGCATATTCATTTGCATGTCTTAGACAGAAGCGATCCATGTTTTTTTCGTATTGATCCCAATGTTATTGGAGGGTATTGGTGTGTATCACCGGGTTTTTCCTGTATCTATGATCATGGAGACTGCAAAAGGCGAAAGGTCATCTTTAAACCAACTAAGAAACGTCTGTCGCTGGCAAGCAATGCGACAGCGGCAGCTTCCAATAACGGTCCGACCGTCAGTGAAAACCTGGTGACCGGCAAACCTTGCTGTCTGTCCCCGCCCGGATACCTGAAGCCTGAGCAGGATTTCGCGTTCAGATACCAGCAAACTTGCATGTACCAAAGCAATTTCCTGCCTCATCAGCTGTCAACTACAGGTGTAGCAGGCCCGCTGTCACCTGTCAACTACGTGTATAATCAAGAATACGGGACTGGCAGTGGTTCGGCGCCAGCTGATTGGCAAAGTCTATGGTGAGTACGGCTGCCATATTTTATTCTTTTTTTGAAATATCAATATCAATGCACAGTCAAGCGATTCTCCTGTAATCAATCGCTTTGCTTATGGTTCTTTACAGTACTTTTATTACAGTATTTTAGTCACAATTTGCGAAAATGTAGTGCAGCAATATCATTGGCTGAGCAGCTTCTACATAAGATACTGAACAATTGGTGGAAAGCTAGGCGCATGCGCATTGGAATCTTCTCGAAACGCATATGTGTGTCATCACATCTACAGTAGGCGCATGCGCATGTGAACAGGAGATGCCCCCGAGAAAACTATTGGTGGGACTGACTGTGGGAACTTCTTTAGGGGACTGACTGACCATTACAGTAAAACTTTTACTTTTATTTTTCCTCAAAAAAGAAAACTGTCATCTCAGGTGGAAAACGGCAAATGGAGAGATTTCGATGGATAATATCGCTTTGTGTAACGATGCCTGCACATTGCTGAATCTGATTTAAAAAACCACGTACCGGAGGCAACAGTTTAGTGGCTATTGTTATTGATTAGGATAGAATAACTGTGAGCTTAATAGAAAACATGAAACAGTATGCTGTTGTTTTCATACAGTATACAATACTTTTTTATATACATACTGTATAATAAACCCGAAAAATAAAAAGTATGCATTTATTCTACATGTATTACAGTACATATGTGTATTCTATACCCGTACAGCATGTATTGTTTTAATACTCTTTTGATGTACTGCGCATGCCTACAGTGTACAGTACAGTACTGTACAGTATGCCTGGACAGTACTGTATGTTCTAGAAACACTGTATTTTGTTATAAAAGGAGACAATGAAACAATTTAAAACAAATCAACATTTTTTTTATTGGTGGAGTAAGTACAAAAACATTTATGGAGTAAGTAAAAACATTTATTTATGAATACAATTTAAAAACATTTACAGTGTACAGCAAAACAGCAAAACATTTATGAATACAATTTAAAACAAGCTACATTTCCTTTATTGAAGTACAGAAAGTCAAAACATTTACAGTTCAGGTGTACAGTATGGTGTTAGTAAAAACATTTCTTTATGAATACAATTTAAAACAAGCAACATTTCCTTTATTGAAGTACAGAAAGTCAAAACATTTACAGTACAGGTGTACAGTATGGTGTTAGTAAAAACATTTATTTATGAATACAATTTAAAACAAGCAACATTTCCTTTATTGAAGTACAGAAAGTCAAAACATTTACAGTATTATGGTGTAAGTCAGGCCTGCACAACTCCAGTCCTCGAGGGCCACAGACAGGCCAGGTTTTTAGGATATCCCTACTTAAGCACAGCTGGCTCAATTAAGCCAGTTGTGCCTAAGTAGGATATCCTGAAAACCGGGCCTGTTTGCGGCCATCTAGGACTGGAGTTGTGCAGGCCTGGTGTAAGTAAAAACATTTCTTTATTAATACAATTTAAAACAAGCAACAAGTCAAAAATTAATCAACATTTGAACAATCACGCAGCGAATTCGATCCCCAGCAGATTGTCCTTCCAGGGCCGATGCCTTGTATGACGCAAAATGCCATTAATGGAGTCTCTCACGATTTTCATTAAAGGATCGGTAATGGAATGATAGCGCCACAATTCCTCCACAATAGTCTTTCTTAAATTTTCTGGAAGAGCACGTTTGTCGCGATTTCCTTCGTAGTTTACATTGTTGGCCCACCCCTGTACATCTCGTAGCTCACGTGGTGCTAGAAAATTACAATGGCATACTTCTGGGTACACCAGCACTTCTTAATCTATACTTCTCCCTGAGTGGCTGGGGCAGCTCGCGCAGGATGATGTCAGGCACTGTCTCAATGCAAACGTATGTGGGTTGGATTCTGGGAGCGGGTGTTCTTCTGGGAGCGGGTGTGCTTGTGGCGGCGGGCGAGGGTAGGTTGTCTGGGAGGATGCTTTCCTCCCATCTAGGTCGCCTTCTCTGTGTTGTCTCCTGGCGTGATCTTGACGGGGTTGTCATGTCATCCTCGTCAACGGCATACATCAACACATATTCTTCTGATGGAGGGGGTGCGCTTGGTGATGGAAGGTTGAAGGTCCCATTCATCACATCCATGCCACCCTCCTGCTCCAGCGTCAGAGATACAGGGGCATGAACACCAAGCAAATTATGTATCCCCGCTATGTCAGTCTCTATCTTCTCCATGCGCTTATTCATCTTCTCCATCTGCTTGTCCATTTTCTTAATCCGTTGATCCATATTTACCATGGTCTCTTAAAGAAGATCTATCTTTACCAGCATAGAGTTCCCAGGGATCTCGACACTTAACCCATTCAGCATGCGGTCTATGAGCTGGATCTTGTGCATGGGGTGCTGTGGACATCTGGGTGGATGGGTGCTAAGGAGGATGAGATGGGGGTTTCCTGGAGAGATGCAGCAGCATAGTTGAAGAGGGATGGAGGAGGTGACCTGTGGATTTCCGTGAGAGAAGTGGCAGCGTCGTCACAGAGTGATGGAGATGTTGACCTGTGGATTTCCGTGAGAGAAGCGGCACCGTCGTCGAGGAGTGATGGAGAAGTTGACCTGTGGATTTCCGGGAGAGAAGCGGCACCATCGTCGAAGAGGGATGGAGGAGGTGACCTGTGGATTTCCGGGAGAGAAGCGGCAGCATCGCCGAGGAGTGATGGAGAAGTTGACCTGTGGATTTCCGGGAGAGAAGAGGCAGCGTCGCCGAAGAGTGATGAAGGAGGTGACCTGTGGGTTTCCGGATGAGCAGCGGCAGCATCGTCGAAGAGTAATGGAGAAGGAGGCCTGCGGGTTCGATGGGTTGGCTGCCATTTGTTTTGCTTTGAGTGTACATCACCGAATTTCTTCTTGACATAATAAGGCTTCTTAAAACCCTTAGCCTTTGGGGTCGTCAGAAGGTTTTCTTTATTAGCCTTAGCCTTTCGCTTTGGCCTTGGCTTTGAAACGGCTTCCGCCTGGCATGACAGGCACGGCAGAAGAGAGTGGGGTTCCTGCGTCCGTAGAATCGGGGTTGATCAATCAACTATCTCCCTTCCCAAAGAGGATTACACGCAGGCGCAGAGATGTGACAACAGGCTCGGGAAGGCTAAAACCACAAAGCAAACAATAGGAAAATTAATGGTCTGAGAGAGGTGTCGATAAGAAGTTGAAATCCTTGAGCGAGCCTTGTGTGTGTGCGGGGGGGAGTGGGGTAAAGCTGCCTTAAGGATATCCTTGAACAGTTCAAAGAAATATTTTCATAATGTTTTGATCCCCACACCCCCAAATAAATAAAAATCACATAAAACATGTGCATGACTAGTGTCGCAGTAAAAAGCTACAGCACCGATTGAATATCATAATATCAAGATGTTTTAGGCAGGCACATGTCGAGAAACGGAAAAGAAAATTAAGAAAAAAATAATAATTTTTTTTTCCCCCACGGAGCATTAATAATCAACACAGAAGAAGAAATCAAACCAGGCTCTGCACTGTACGTTATACTGTGCATGCAGGAATGTGATAATAGGTTCGGGAAGATTAAAGGCATGTAAGGAGCATGCAGCTGGCGAATGGATTGGCCATACAAATGTGAAAAACAGAAAGTGAATCCCTGTGCTCCTCCCTTTCGGATAGTAATAAATAGGGAATATATATATATATATATGGTGTAAAAATCTATAAGATAAAGGAGACTTATGGTTTACATCCTTTGATCAAATAATGCCAAGCCTGCTAACCATGTCAAGGTTTCCCATTTATTGCTATCCCAAAGGGAGAAGCGCAGGGATTCCCTTTCTGTTTTTCACATTTGTATGGCCAATCCCTTCGCCAGTTGCATGCTCCTTCCATGGAGAAGCGCAGTGATAATATATTTGTTTTACATTTTCTTTTGGGCCGATTTTAATCCTTAGCAGCACGCTCCTAGAGGGCACCACTATTAGGGTGTAATTAATATATTTAGCCAATCACCTGCAACTGCTTACAGCTTGTGGGAGGCCAGCCCCTCCTTCTTCTAGGTAGATAATCTCCCAGCAAGGTCCCTGTATTTCACTATTCATTTTACTTGCAGACATGTGAGTATCTTCACTGGTATGTACCAGTTTTTAACTGCACTATGTTATATAAGCATATGCTTGGATATATTAACCCCTTCTCGGTTTATTTCGCATAACATTAGTATGCATTTAGCGTAGGGACCTGCTATAGAGACTTACCTTGACGTGGTTAGCAGACTTGGCATTATTTGATCAAAGGATGTATACCAAAAGTCTCCTTTATCATATAGATTTTTACACTAATATATATATATATTCCCCATTTATTGCTATCCCAAAGGGAGAAGCGCAGGGATTCACTGTCTGTTTTTCACATTTGATGGCCAAATCCCTTCGCCAGCTGCATGCTCCTTACATGGAGAAGCGCAGCGATTATATATTTGTTTTACATCTTACATTGTTCACCTGTTCTAATAGGGGTGTTTACTCTGTCCCGTCCTTTTTATACCTCTCCAGTGGCTATATTGAATTATTCTCTTAATTATACTGCAGCCACAGTATCATTTTAAACTAGGTAATCTCTGATATTAACATTAATATGTGTGTGCGTGGGGGGTTACACTCAGGCTGCACACCAAAAATCAGGGTCCTGGCTCACTCCGTTCCTGAGTTAGCAGTCTTAATGGAACGGCTCCTATTATTCAGCACTGCAGGTAGAGACTAGCCTGCAAAAAGGGGACAACAATGCATAGAAGGGAAAATGGTACATGGGAACAGCATATAAAATTAACCCCTTCACCCTCAATACGATTTAAGATTAACCAGCTGAGCATACTTCCTATATTAATGCGCTGATTAATCTATTATCGTCACAGATCGCATTATCACACTGCTATCCTACGTGTTACTTACTGTCTGCTTCTTATTCTGGTACATTTTCAACCAGTTATACAACTTGTTTGGCCCTGCCGCTCCATGTTATAAATACTTTTTAATTACTGTGTATACTATAAATGCAGTGATTTACAGTGATTTACTATTAAAATATGTTTTATGAGCCCTTCTATTTTGTATTAAAGGTTATGTTTTATATTTTGATGATGTGTAACCAAGTGAATTCTTTGTGAGAGTACCACCTGGTGCTCTCCAATTTTTTTTTCTGTTCATTCACTTCATTCACAGTCTTCATCCACCAGTTTATCACTACTGTTTATTCCACACACTGGTCTATTAGTACGGTGATTGAGTTGATCATTAGCTTCTTTAAGTTGTTTTTTTGTCTGCTTTCCATACACCTATAAATACATTTGTATAACTTGGTGCGAACCTGACTCCATGGACGTGACACATAGTTGTAAATATAGCTTCTCCTCAACGCAAAAAATAGTTGTAGCTTAAAATGTGGGAGATACTATCAATGATAACATCAATTTGAAATGGATCTAAAATATTGGCCTGTGTGATTATCCTCTTGGTACCTTCACATACTTGACAGTGATTAATGGATATGTATAATGAGATAATATCACAGGTGGCCAATATAAATTAATCTTCCCAAGTGATTTCATTTAATACATTTATAATTTGCGTGGTGTCTTTCAGATATGATGGTAACTTGGCCACACACTCGTGTAGAAATTATCTACAGTATGTATACAGATAAATTAAAAGTAACAGAATCAATGTGTATACCTGAGATAATAGGCCTACCCTGAGGTTTAATTAAATCTTTAGTAAAAGAAAAGTATTTTCGGATAGTTATTATTTAAAAATTGAAATTCCATTTCCATTTTTTCTAGTGGGAAAAAGAATGGACAATTTTTTACATTTATGAATCACTTACCAAACATTGTCTCATTCATCTAGTTACACACACACCCACCCACAACAATTGAAGTTGACTGTGTTTGGACACGTACTGCATATAACCTCTTTTGTTGATGGTGGGCGTGAGATGCACAACATCACATATATTGCAAAATTTCCTCATAGATATGAAGAAACGCAACGCAGTCGGATTTAACTTGAATTGAAGACATCACACAATGAACTTGTTGAAAGGGTTCCTGGTGCTTGTTGTGGTCACAGCGGTCAGGTCTGCATCACTTTCCTCAAATCATGAGATTGTGGAAAGCGAGACAAATGTTCCAGAGCCTGCAGACTCCAATACAAAAGGGGAATATCAAGACTTTTCTAATGTAAAGGATGAGTTGAAGGTAAGTACCTACTTGATGACTATGGAGCCATGTATCAAAGTGTTCCAGCTGCAAACCTGAGCAAATACAAATAAGATTCCATAAAATGCACTGGGATATTCCTTTAAAAAGTCTGTGGTTTTTCTGCCAAAAGAACCCTGTGTTCCATTACAAGTCCAATCTGAATTTGGTGATATTTCTTTGGTGTTATACAGCAACAAAACACTGCATTTGGTTTATTTATAAACTTGTATGGTTAATTAGCTTATTTTCTATTTAATACATTATAGATTAAAATAATGGCCAAGAATGTGAAAACTACAGTTTAATGGCAAACTAATACACTTTCTTGTACATTTTCTTTTGCCCCATAATTTGGGGCAATCTTCTATCATTAGGCACCTTCTGATACTAGTAGACACCTTACAGCCCATTCAAGTCAATGAGCGTCCAGTGCCAGAAGGTGCCTTATTGTGGCATAAGACTGTGTAGTATGTATGGGTCACTATCTCTTCTGATTGAAATAGTGACTGCTCGATCAGTGGGATCCATTATTAGTAAAGAAATCATAATATGCAGGTACGTGAAATATATGTTATTAGTTATATTTCTCTATCTAAGATCATGACAATTCATTTGTAGAACAATTGGATAATGAATAGTTTTAGAAAATCATTACAATATTAAAACATTATTTTACATTTGCGAAAATAGATGCACCACCCAAGTTCTTTTGTACTGGTAAATAATTAAATTAAATAATACAGTTCTAAAAGTGCAATACGCTTTAATATGGTCATGCAGCAAGAAGACTGGTACAGAACACATACAACTACAGTTAGGATCCAATGGAAATTGTGTAAACATTTGAACTGAAAGAAAATACCTTCAGTAAAAAGGTATAGTAATAGAACAGGTAATGCGCCTGTGACTTGTATCTGAGCTGTTCACAGCTGGCTGTACATTAGTAACTTTCTCATTTGCATGTCATTACCCAGAATCCTTGTCTGCAGTGGAAGCGCTCTTTGCTAAGCGATAATGGGGAAAGACAGGGTTTCTGACTTGTCTGAGACATGCAAATGTACCACAAGTGGAATTTTAATTTACTCTAACTCGCCCCATAATTTTTTTCTCCCTTCAGTATTTGAGAACAAGGTTGCAGATGATTGTAAAGGAAATCTGCTCTGTCATCGCAACCGGAAACCCACCCAATGGAAATATTGGAGAAGCTGAACCTGATGACCCTTCGAAACCTCAAGGATCTTTGAGTCATTTCGGAATCCCAGTAATTGACAGAAATCTTCCAAGGCCACCGAAGCCATGGTGGTCTCACAGCAGGGGCTAATCTCACTGTGCTCCTTAATATGGTGTAGCCATTAAATTATAATAATAATAATAATAATAATGTGCAAATAAAGTAGTATTTTTTTTTTATCCTTATTGTCTTCCGCCTCAGGTATGTTCAGTATTTCTGGGAATGTACAAGAGTAACTGTTAGAGATGTTAGGGACCTGCTATAGAGACTTACCTTGACGTGGTTAGCAGGCTTAACATTATTTGATCGAAGGATGTAAACCAAAAGTCTCCTTTATCTTATAAATTTTTACACTATATATATATATATATATATATATATATATATATATATATATATATATAGGTAAACCCCGTTATAACGCGAATCGGTTATAACGTGGTTTTCACGTGGCTCCCGTTTAAAAAAAAAAAAAAAGATTTAAAAAACAAAAACAAATTTGCACACTGCACACACTGCACACACTGCACACACTGCACACACTGCACACTCTCACTGCACACACTACACACTCTCACTGCACACAGCACACACTCTCACTGCACACACTGCACACACTGCACACACTCTCACTGCACACTGCACACACTGTTCACTGCACACACTGTTCACTGCACACACTGCACACGGCACACACTGCACACACTGCACACACGGCACACACTCTCACTGCACACACTCTCACTGCACACACTCTCACTGCACACACTCTCACTGCACACACTCTCACTGCACACACTGCACACTGCACACTGCATACACTGCACACACTGCAAACTCTCACTGCACACTGCACACACTCTCACTGCACACACTGCACACAGCACACACTCTCACTGCCCACTGCACACACTGTTCACTGCACACACTGTTCACTGCACACACTGCACACGGCACACACTGCACACACTCTCACTGCACACACTCTCACTGCACACACTCTCACTGCACACACTCTCACTGCACACACTGCACACACTCACTGCACACACTGCACACACTCTCACTGCACACACTCTCACTGCACACACTCTCACTGCACAATGCACACTGCATACACTGCACACACTGCACACACTGCACACACACTGCTCACAGCACACTGCACACACTCCCAGCACTCACTGCACACACTCCCAGCACACTCTCTACACTGCACACACTGCACACACTGCACGCACTCTACACTGCACGTGCACACTCTACACTGCACGCGCACACTCTACACTGCACGCGCACACTCTACACTGCACGCGCACACTCTACACTGCACGCGCACACTCTACACTGCACGCACACACTCTACACTTCTACACTGCACGCACACACTCTACACTGCATTCACACACTCTACACTGCACGCACACACTCACACTGCACGCACACACTCACACTGCACGCACACACTCACACTGCACGCACACCCACTGCACACACTCCACACTGCACACACTGCACACTCTCACTGCACACAGCACACACTCTCACTGCACAAAGCACACACTCTCACTGCACACTGCACACTCTCTACTCTGCACGCGCACACTCTACACTGCACGCGCACACTCTACACTGTACGCACACACTCTCCCACTGCACGCGCACACTCTACACTGCACGCGCACACGCTACACTGCACGGGCACACTCTACACTGCACGCGCACACTCTACACTGCACGCACACACTCTATACTGCATGCACACACTCACACTGCACGCGCACACTCACACTGCATGCACACACTCACACTGCACGCACACACTCACACTGCACGCACACACTCACACTGCACGCACACACTCACACTGCACGCTCACACTGCATGCACACACTCACACTGCACACACACTCACACTGCACGCACACACTCACACTGCACGCACACACTCACACTGCACGCACACACTCCCACTGCACGCACACACTCCCACTGCACGCACATACTCCCACTGCACGCACACACTCCCACAGCACGCACACACTCCCACTGCACGCACACACTCCCACTGCACGCACACCCACTGCACACACTCCCACTGCACACACTCCCACTGCACACACTCCCACTGCACACTGCACAGACCAGACACTCCCAGCACTCACTGCACACACACTCACTGCACACACTCTCACTGCACACTGCTCACAGCACACTCTCACAGCACACAGCTCTCACAGCACTCAGCTCTCACATGTCAGCAGCCCACCCCTCCCCACACGTCAGCAGCCCACACCCCCCCCCCCTCACATGTCAGCAGCCCACACCCCCCTCACATGTCAGCAGTCCACCCCCCCTCACATGTCAGCAGCCCACCCACCCTCACATGTCAGCAGCCCCCCCCTCACATGTCAACAGCCCACCCCCCCCCTCACATGTCAACAGCCCACCCCCCCTCACATGTCAGCAGAATCACATGTCAGCAGCCCACCCCCCCTCACATGTCAGCAGCCCACCCCCCCCTCACATGTCAGCAGCCCACCCCCCCCCCATGTCAGCAGCCCACCCCCCCTCACATGTCAGCAGCCCCCCCCCTCACATGTCAGCAGCCCACCCCCCCTCACATGTCAGCAGCCCACACCCCCCTCACATGTCAGCAGCCCACCCCCCCTCACATGTCAGCAGAATCACATGTCAGCAGCCCACCCCCCCTTACATGTCAGCAGACCACCCCCCCCTCACATGTCAGCAGCCCACCCCCCCTCACATGTCAGCAGCCCACCCCCCCCCTCACACGTCAGCAGCCCACCCCCCCTCACATGTCAGCAGCCCACCCCCCCCTCACATGTCAGCAGCCCACCCCCCCCTCACATGTCAGCAGCCCACCCCCCCCACATGTCAGCAGCCCACCCCCCCTCACATGTCAGCAGCCCACCCCCCTCACATGTCAGCAGCCCACCCCCCTCACATGTCAGCAGCCCACTCCCCCTCACATGTCAGCAGCTCACCCCCCACCAGCCCGTTTTTCACACACACACACACACACACACACACCCTCCTCTACCTACCTACCTTAGATCAGCTCAGCACATCCTCTTTCACCGGTACTAAGCCTAAGCCCTGCCCCCGGCATGCTCTGACCTCTCCAGAAGAAAAAAAACACACGGCTGCCGGGGGCTGGGAGGGGGAGGGAGGGAGAGGGAGGGGAGAGGGAGGGAGAGGGAGGAGGCTGAGAGGGAGGGGGCTGGGAGGAGGGATGAATCGCCACCGTTTTTTTAAACTTTTTTTTTTTAATTTATTTAATTAACTGGCGCCCGGCCAGAGTCATTGCGGGCCCCACAGAGAGGCCAGACGGGCCCGCATGTTGTGCAGGCCTCTTCCTTCCTTCCCTCCTCACTCCCTCCCGATCAGGCGCGCGGAGGCCATTTTTTTTTTTTAATTAGCGCGACCCCGTTACTAACGCAGTGGTCTCGGGGTGGACCCCGAGGACCGCGCTATAATGGGGTTTTCCTGTATATATATATATATATATATGTAACGGGTTTTCCCTCCCCCAATCTCACATTGGCCCGGGTGGTGTAACCAGTCCCCATTACGTGTTCGTGTCTGGTGGTGCACCTGTAGGCAACAGGGCTCCTGAGTCTCCCGCTTGATGCTATTAGGGGATGTCATCCAGACAGGCAGCTGAGGTAGTGTGTGCGAGTCCTAACTATATCCAGTGCAGCGCCTCCACCTCATCAGGATCTGTGCTTCCGCAGGGAGATGGTCCTGGTGAAGAACTCCTTCTTGGTGGTGCCATCCACTGCTGAGTAACTTCACACTCACACAGTGGAGGTATATTCGAACAGGGCATCTTTATTGATGGTTGGTATGGGCAAGCTGCCCCTCACAGCTAACAGCTCAACCGCTCATCTCTTTGCAGCACTCCATTAGGAAGGTCCCTTACCCTAATAGAGCTGCTTTCCACCTATCCTCTCAGAGAGATTCCCCAGCTTCTCTGTCTGCTGTAAGCTCCTCTAACTACTTCTGCATCTCTCTCTTGAGCTGCTCTGTCTCTGTCAGCTCCTCTAACTCTGCTGCGTATGCTCACTGACTCACAGCTAGCATGAGACACTGCAACACTGTTGCAGATCTTCACGTGCCTCTCACTGAACAGAGGAAGCACAACAACAGGAAACTGAACTTCTAACTTTAGGCAGTTCTGTGTCTTATATCACCCCCCGGAGAACAAACATGCTCTGTATCACTAAGTGGGAACACACTGCATGTTGTCACTTCCTTTGGGGACATATGACACCTCACCAGGGTGTGAGGGCAAACCTCATTGATTGTTGCTGGCAATCCTGCATACTTACCAAGTTTACTGCCAGCGTGAGAAAGAGATATGTACACCAATCTTAGACATGGCTACATATACAAACACAAAAAAAGGGGGAAAGATGGCGCCAACCTAAACCCACTATATATGAAAAGACAATAGATGATGAAAAAAAACCTATACTATACAAAATGAATATATAAGAATAAACAATACATACATAAAAATTATAATAATGAAAGATAAAAGTCCAGAAAAAATATAAAAAATACAAATCCAAAAGATACTCCAAATGCTATCCAAAAGAGACTCTGCAGCCCGAATGAAGGGAACACCACTTCCTTGAAGATATCTACAAGAACAGAAAAAAGACAGGCGCACTCATAGCGTAAACAAGTATAACAAATAATTTATGGAGTAAAGGATATGAAAAACACACTCACATACATAACAGAATAAAGAGCAATTATGAGTATAACTCAACCAGCCAGACACAGGAACCAGGTAACGGGTGACTTCAGTAAAGTATCCGGTGTGGGTGAACTGCAGCAACCTCAGTAATAGCCTCCGAGTACCGGGGAACATGAGGGACGCCGCCTTCCTCCAAATCCAGCGTCACAGCAATGAGTTCTCAACTCCAAGTACCGCGAGAACTCGATGACGTCAGAGGATACAACCGGAGACAGTCCCCACGAGTGCAACAAGCGACCGGCTGGGATCAGAATATTGCAAATAAAAGGATATAATCCCGTTTACAGAATAGTGAGTGATGTTGAATAAAACTGGACAATATCACGTCCACATAACACTCCCAATTTATATTCAAAACAATGTGACTCTGTACTGTATCAAACTGCATATCTCAAAACACTTGAACACTATGAATAAATAAAATGGTGTGTTTAATAAAATACAGGAACAAAGGAAGATAACTGCTGCACAAAGTATAATAAAGAAACATACATATTTACCGGTGCACTTGTGTTGAAAGAAGTCCTGCTGGAAATCCAGATCATACAGTGAAATAAGAAAAACACAAGGCACTGCGGATTTTCTGGTTGCTTATATAATGAGCCAAAAAACTAGTGTAACGGGTCCCCCCCCACCCCCGATCGCAGATTATACTGTGGGAGCGGAGAAACATGTAACGTTACCATATGTGTATGGTGCGGTACCTGTTGGTTCACAGGAGGGCATTTACAATTACAATGCTATGGACAACAACTTACTCGGTACAGCGCCTCCACCTGCGATGGCTCCCTCTATAGGGGGAGTGGTTCCTCGCAGGACAATACACAGTAACCACGTACTACAGATTGGATAATAACTAATGCCTTTACTAACATGCACAGAGAACGGGTAACATCAACACATAGCAACAAGTATCCCTCGCTAAGGGTAACCTGACTACGGCGTCTCGCAGGACGCTAACGCTAACTTGCACCACGGTGGGTGCCCACACTTTATGCGTCACGGCGGACGCTAACACCTTAAGCGCCACGTCGGACGCTAACACCATATGCGTCACGGCGGACGCTAACCTCTATGCGTCACGGCGGACGCTAACACCATCACAGAGTGATCCCACCCAGTGTCCAGTAAACCCAGCCCAATGTCTCGCACTCCCAATTCCTATACCAGTGTGTGTATGACTGCGCAGTCACTATGTCTGTTGATAGGCCTTGTTGGTGCATGTGAGGTTGTGGGTTACCTGCCCAGGCTCCAGCCACGGGTGCTGCTATACCACGGGGATTGGGTCGCCGGGATATCCTCCTACGCGTGGGGTGAATTCCAGCGTGGATAATATCACCACAGCTCCGCACCGTCTATACCTTGGCGAGGATCTGTCTGCTGCCAGCAGGCCGAGTCCCGGATTGCTTGGCCTCCTTGAAGATAGTCCAGCTCTCTTAACGGCCAGGGCTTAAGCCCAAGCCTCGTGACGGGAAGCACAGCGTCCGCTGGATCCCTAACTAGCGAATAGCTAATGGGGCAGGGTCCCTAACCTAGGGCCTGTCCCTACCACACTCAACTAGGGTGACTCAGGGCTATCTGGGGCCTGGGGAATTGCTGGCCTAGTGCAGAGAGTCACTGACTCCTGCACCCTACCTCCTTCCCCTAGCTACTCCGGTCACCAACTGCCAACGTGCTCTCTGCCCGCGAAATGTATCAATCTCCTTTCCAGGGAGATTCTTCAGCCCTATTGGCTCCCTGGCGTCACGGGGCGCTGCTGGGGCTCATGGGACTTGTAGTCCTCTTCAAGAGCCTTCCCTGGTAGGCTAGGGCTTCGCGGGCTTTGTCGTCCCCCTCTCGCGCATGCGCAATCTCCCTGGCCTGTTCCTACACTCCCAAGGCTCCCTTGCGCATGCGCGACTGGCTGGGTAATGGAGGCGCCCTTTTTGCCGGCTGCCGGGACCTTAGAGACGCGACCGCGGCCTTAGCGACGGCCCGATCGCGTCCCCGGCAACCGGCCCGCTCGCGGAGAAGAGGCGCTGCTCCCTCCTCGGCCCCCACCCTCCGGAATGTCCTCTGCGCACGCGTACGCAATCGCCTATGGCGGCGCCCTGCACCGGGACCCGACAGGGCCCTAGCAACGCATCCGACCGCGTCCTTGCCAACCGGTTCCTGCAAGGAGTCGCGCTATCCACGCATACGCCCCCGCATCTCCCCACAAGTGGCTACTACCTCGGTGAGTGTCGCGAGTGGGGGGGCCCATCACCACAGCGGGGGACCTGGTTACATCCTCCCCCTGGTAAAATCCCCAATGTCCTCGCTTGGGACACAACTCAATGTAACTATATACAGCAGTTATATAATGAAAATGCATTTGAAAACATAACTTAACACATGCATGACTCTACACAATATTGCACAATTCTGTGAGCATCACAATCACAGATTGGATCTTGCTCCGAGAGCACTGCTGAGCCTCATAATGGGGTGCCCCCATCTGATCATAGGTTACCCGAGTTGGAGGGTACCTGATTCTTTGGCTCCGTCGGAGTTGTTCTTCTGCAACTCCCTCGGGGGAGTAATAAGCACAGTCCTGAGGCTCAGCCTCTTCCCTTGAGGGGAGAAATGTCTCTGCACAGTCTCTGTTAGGCACAAAGCTCGGGCTCTGTGGATCCAAAGGCTGGCCTGTTGGTGCCACCTTAGTAGGCGTTGGCCTACGGGGCCCTTTACCCGTAGCTCCTCCAGGAGATGCCCCTTCTGTGGAGCAGTCCCTTTGAGAGGGTCCTTCCATAGGATCTTCAGGAGTTTCAGAGTGGGTCTCGTTATTGACAGTCTCTTGACCCAGCTCTGATAAGTCGGGCTCACCGTTGAGCGGTGTGGCCAGTAGCTCTGTCTCTCCATCGATCGGCCAATTTGTGTTTGCCTGGTACGCCCAAGTTCCGAAGCAACACAGCATATCCGGGCCGAAGTTCCCGATATCTGACCTTATGGTCGTATCGCCTCTTATTGTCAGCATTTAGCTAAGTGGTGGATTTCTCTGCCTGCTGCTACGCCTGCTGCAAGCTGTCTTTGAGTCGTTGCACATATTTGAAATGGGTAGCATTATGTATCCCATCCGTTGAGACTCTAAGACGCACATCCACTGGCAATCTCGCCTCTCGCCCAAACATGAGGACGTATGGGGAGAATCCAGTTGACTCGTGTCTGGTGCAATTGTACGCATGCACCAAGGCTTCCACGTGTCGACTCCACTCCGATTTCTGAGCACTCTGTAGTGTTCCGAGCATGTCTAGTAAGGTCCGATTAAAACGTTCGGTTAGTGCATCCCCTTCGGGGTGATACGGGGTCATTCGGGATTTGGCAATGTTCAGCATTTTGAGCAGTTCCCTGATCAATGTACTTTCGAAATCCCGTCCTTGGTCAGAGTGAAGGCGGTTGGGAAGGCCGTAATGTACAAAGTACTTTTCCCATAATATCTTCGCCACGGTGATGGCTTTCTGGTCTTTAGTAGGGAAGGCTTGAGCATACAGAGTGTAATGGTCTGTGATGACCAGCACGTTGCATATTCCCCGGCTATCAGGCTCAATGCACAGAAAGTCCATACACACGAGGTCCATGGGACCAGAACTTTTTAGATGGCCCATGGGGGCGGCTCGTGTAGGCAGGGTCTTGCGCTGTATACACCTAGTACAGCGGCGACAGTGACGTTCAATGGCCTCTCGCATCTTGGGCCAGAAAAAGCGGTCTCTGACTAACCCAAAAGTCTTGTCTATACCAAGATGTCCATGATCATCATGTAGGGACCTCAACACCAGGTATTGTAAGTTCTTAGGGAGAACTAGTTGTCGCCTATCCGGGTGGTTGTGATATTGTACCACCCGATATAGTAAGCCATTGTCTATTTCAAATTTTTCCCATTCCCGCATGAGCAAAGCCACTAAGTCATTTGGTGCACGCTTCAGAAGGGTTGGATTCCTCCGGGCAACGGCTTGTCGGATGATACTGACAACAGGATCTCGTATTTGATAGTCTACCAGGTCTTTCCACCGTAACACCTTGTCATGCGTGATGTTCATCCCTTTTGGGTCGCAGTAGGCGGCTGGGACAGCCTGCGACCAGCATCCCAATGAGTCGGCCACTCTTAATTCTGAAAAGGCCACTTGGTCGTGGGCGATGGCGGCCATGCTACACATAGCTCGTACTCCAGGTCCTGGGAGTTCTTCCCATTCCTCATCGTCCGGAATAGCACTTTACCCGGGCCGTCTGGATAGAGCATCAGCCCCTATATTCAAAGGTCCCGGCTTATACTTCATGGAGAAACTGTAGTTGCTTAGGGCGGCCAGCAAGCGGTGTCCGGCGGCGTCCAACTTGGCCGAGGTGTTGACGTATGTGAGGGGATTGTTATCCGTCCTTACCTCGAAGGTAACACCGTACAGGTAATCGTGGAGCTTCTCAATGATAGCCCACTTGAGGGCCAGAAACTCCAACTTGTGGACAGGGTACCTCTGTTCACTGGGGGTCAGACTGCGACTGATGTAGGCGACAGGCCGAAGGCCCTCGGGGTGCTTCTGGTGCAGGACGGTGCCCAGTCCATTGAGACTGGCATCCACATGCAGAACGTATGGTTGTTTGGGATCAGCATACGCAAGCACCGGTGCTTCGGTCAGACATTTCTTCAATTTCGAGAAGGCCTGTTCGCGCTCAGACGTCCATTTATCGCCAAACGGTTGGTGAGCAGATACAGTCTTCCTCCCGGTTTCTTCGGGGTATATCTTCAACAGATTGTTCAGGGGTTTCGCCTTACTAGAGTATCCTTCCACGAATCGACGGTAGTACCCGCAGAATCCCAGGAAGGATCGCAGCTCCGTGACATTCTCGGGACGAGGCCAGTTCACGACTGCTTCTACTTTGGCGGGGTCGGTGGCGATCCCTTGGGCGGACACGATGTGTCCCACGTAGGTTACTGAAGTATGGCAAAACCGGCACTTGTCTAGGGACAATTTCAGCCCTTCATTCCCCAGACGGTCTATCACTTTAAGTAACCGCTCTTCGTGCTCTTCTAGAGTTCTTCCGAAGACAATGATGTCATCCAAGTATACAAGACACTCCCGCGGACTCATGTCTCCGATAGTCTTCTCCATCAGCCTTTGGAAGGTAGCAGGCGCCCCACATATACCTTGGGGCATACGGGTAAACTGGTAGAATCCCAAGGGGCAGACGAAAGCTGTTTTCTCCTGGTCTTCCGCAGTCATAGGCACCTGATAGTACCCGGACCGGAGGTCGAGCACGCTAAACCATTGACTTCCATTCAGCGCGTTCAGGATCTCTTCAATGCGCGGAAGGTTATACTGATCCGGTATCGTACGATTGTTCAGCGTTCGATAGTCGACACACAGTCGTACAGACCCGTTCTTTTTCCGCACCACCACTATGGGCGACGCGTAAGGTCCTCGAGACTCCGTCATAATCCCAGCGGTTTCCATGTCTTGTATGGCGTTCCTCACATCGTCCACATCCCGAGGGGCGATGCGACGAGAACGTTCCCGGAACGGAGTGGCATCACTCATTCGAATGGTATGTTGGGCACTGCGACTGCACCCCACATCCATCTCACTCGTGGAGAACACATGTCGTCGTTGCAACAGCTGGGTGGTCAACCGTTCTTTCCACTCGGTGGACAGCGTCGACTCGCCGAAGTTGAAATCCAGATCGACTACCCGCTCATCCACGGCCGCCGCCTTCACCTGAGGCGTGGTTTCTACCGGGCTGACAGGATATACGCATCCCAACTTCTGATCGGCATCAAATTCCATCGGAAAGGGGGAGAGATTCTGCACATACAGATGGGTTCGTAGAGGGATCTTAGCCGTCCATTCCCTCACTTCGGGTAGTACTCTATACCCTCTCTGAACCTCTTCTTCTTCAGACATACTCTCCAGCGAGAACAGTTGGTCGTTCTCATCTCGGTCGGGATAACAACACCAGACAGCCATCTTTTGCACTCCCCCTGGTAATATGGTCGTCAGTCCGCGTTGACGATTGTAGAGGTCCCCATGACGCTCCAAGACATATACCCGGTGGCACTCTTCTCGTAACATGGGGTCTAGGAGCGAATTGGCCAGCGGCAATTCGTTGGTCTCTCTCAAGTAGGCTCGGATTACAGCTTGCACTATATCCGCATTGGTTCCCAAGATAATTGGGTACTTGCACTGGTCTTGGGGCTCCGGGCATACCATGGCCGCTACCTGCATGGGGTGTTTCTTGCTGGTGTTCAGTTTGAGTATTTCCAGCTGAACCCTTACAATCCCGTCGATGGGGTAGTCTTCATTACTTAATCCCCTAACCTTCATATGTTCGGCCGGCCTCAGGGGGCAGTGTTGGAGGTGCTGGTCATAGAACTTGCGGTATATTATGGTTACTTGTGACCCTGTGTCCAGTAGGGCCGATGCGTATATCCCTTCCAGTACAACGGGCACGATGGCCGCAGGGCCCACTTGACTGTAAGCTTCACAGGGTGAGGCGTCATCACTGGGGCCAGAGTCAGAAGGGGCATCCGTGGTTCCAGAATGAGGAGTTCTGGGTCAGATTCTGCCACGGGTATACTGCAGACCATTGATCGGGCTGATTTCCCTCTATCGGGAGGGTGTTCCTCTGGATGACCTTCTCTTTCTGGACAGTTACGGAGGACGTGACCCTTCTTACCGTAGTTATAGCATACAACCTGGCGGATTTCCGGATGACCCGTGGACGGGGAAGGTGGTCGGTCGGGGGGTCTTGGCTTGTACCCCTTGGACGAGGCAGCAGACTCTTCCTTCTTTTCCGTAGAGCCCTTTCCTTTGGAGGCAGAGGGGCTCTTAGGTTTAGCGATAGAGTGTAGCATAACATGAGCCTCCTGTATTTTCACTTGCCGCAGCAACTCGGTGAACTTATAGGGGCCCCCGTCCATTATCTTGCTGCAGAGCATGTTGGCTATGGGGTGAGTGGGGCTTGATCCCCGCAGATACTGCTTATGGAGCGCTTCATCCATCCCAGTGGCGGGAATCAGCTTACGATTGAGGAGGATTCCCAAGACCAGCTGTAGGCGGTGAATAAAAGCTGACAAGTCCTCTCCCTCCTTCTGATAAAGATGGAAGTACTTCGTCCAGATCGCTCCTTCGTCTTCTGCTAGCCCGTACACTTCCAAGAGGAACGCCACCATTTCCAACGCCGTCAACTCGGGGTGTTGGTCCCTGTGGATGGTCACAATGGTAGAGGCGGGAGGCCGAAGACATTCCATGATACGCTGCCTCTTTACAGTGTCAGTGCACGACCATTCCTCTACGACTTTTACTGCATTCTCCCTCCAAAGGTCTATTCCCTCCTCCCCCTGGGGTATTGGAAGTACTCCCGAGAAGGCCTTAAGTTTCCGGTAGCCTTCAGACTGGGAGGCCAGGGTGAAGGCTTCTACGAATTGAGGTAGCGTCACCCCCATTATGGAACCTTCGTTCGTTACCCTCTCTCTGGTATGCCTGGGGTGTACCTCGCGGGGTGCGGGGTCGGGTGGAGAGGGCGGACTGTCAGCCCAACTATTGGCTTCCGTGAGGGCGCTTGGGGTAAAGGAGACTTTGGGTTGGGGATGGTCAACCCGATTTGGGGTACTTGACACGGGTGCAAGTGGTGTCCAAGTACTGGTGGACGGTTCGTCTGGATCTTGAGGAGGGGCTCTTAGTGAAAACATTTCCCTTATTACTGGTAAGTCCGAGTATATAAGGGGGTATCCTTCTGGCGGGCACTCGGGGGCTACTAGAGTGTTCGGGGCCGCTTCTGGGCATATGTCCCGCCCCACGGTGAATAGTAGGGCGCTCCAATGACAAGTAGAGTCGAACACCCTGCCACGGTACCATATTTTATCTGGCCCTAAGAGCTTTCTCAGTGAGTCAGTTTCTGCCACTAACGCCGGGACGTTCCCTACGGCAACAACGTGTTTAGGTGGTTCACGGACGGTGGTAGCCCACGCGTGGACCTCTTGACGTGAGGGAATTACCATGTTGCTGATCTTTGGTGATACTGTTTTGAATAGGGCACCCCAGGTCTGAGCTCTCAGCAGCGCCTCCAAATTTAACGGGTTCCCCCCCGCCCCCCCGATCGCAGATTATACTGTGGGAGTGGAGAAACATGTAACGTTACCATATGTGTGTGGTGCGGTACCTGTTGGTTCACAGGAGGGCTGAGCTTCCACTAAGGGAACCTGGGGCAATTACAATGCTATGGACAACAACTTACTCGGTACAGCGCCTCCACCTGCGATGGCTCCCACTATAGGGGGAGTGGTTCCTCGCAGGACAATACACAGTAACCACGTACTACAGATTGGATAATAACTAATGCCTTTACTAACATGCACAGAGAACGGGTAACATCAACACGTAGCAACAAGTATCCCTCGCTAAGGGTAACCTGACTACGGCGTCTCGCAGGACGCTAACGCTAACAAGCACCACGGCGGACGCTAACACCATATGCGTCACGGCGGACGCTATCCTCTATGCGTCATGGCGGACGCTAACACCATCACAGAGTGATTCCACCCCGTGTCCAGTAAACCAAGCCCAATGTTTCGCACTCCCAATTCCTATACCAGTGTGTGTATGACTGCGCAGTCACTATGTCTGATGATAGGCCTTGTTGGTGTACGTGAGGTTGTGGGTTACCTGCCCGGGCTCCAGCCACGGGTGCTGCTATACCACGGGGATTGGGTCGCCGGGATATCCTCCTACGCGTGGGGTGAATTCCGGCATGGATAATATCACCACAGCTCCGCACCGTCTATACCCTGGCGAGGATCTGTCTGCTGCCAGCAGGCCGAGTCCCGGCTTGCTTGGCCCCCTTGAAGATAGTCCAGCTCTCTTAACGGCCAGGGCTTAAGCCCAAGCCTCGTGATGGGAAGCACAGCGTCCGCTGGATCCCTAACTAGCGAATAGCTAATGGGGCAGGGTCCCTAACCTAGGGCCTGTCCCTACCACACTCAACTAGGGTGACTCAGGGCTATCTGGGGCCTAGGGGAATTGCTGGCCTAGTGCAGAGAGTCACTGACTCCTGCACCCTACCTCCTTCCCCTAGCTACTCCGGTCACCAACTGCCAATGTGCTCTCTGCCCGCGAAATGTATCAATCTCCTATCCAGGGAGATTCGTCAGCCCTAATGGCTCCCTGGCATCACGGGGCACTGCTGGGGCTCATGGGACTTGTAGTCCTCTTCAAGAGCCTTCCCTGGTAGGCTAGGTCTTCGCGGGGTTTGTCGTCCCCCTCTCGCGCATGCGCGATCTCCCTGGCCTGTTCCTACACTCCCAAGGCTCCCTTGCGCATGCGCGACTGGCTAGGTAATGGAGACGCCCTCTTCGCCAGCCGCCGGGACCTTAGAGACGCGACCGCGGCCTTAGCGACGGCCCGATCGCGTCCCCGGCAACCGGCCCGCTCGCGGAGAAGAGGCGCTGCTCCCTCCTCGGCCCCCACCCTCCGGAATGTCCTCTGCGCACGCGTGCGCAATCCCCTATGGTGGCGCCCTGCACCGGGACCCGACAGGGCCCTAGCAACGCGTCCGACCGCGTCCTTGCCAACCGGTCCCTGCAAGGAGTCGCGCTATCCACGCATACGCCCCCGCATCTCCCCACAAGCGGCTACTGCCTCGGTGAGTGTCGCGAGGGGGGGGGCCCATCACCACAGCGGGGGACCTGGTTACAATAGTGACGTTTTCGACCAGAGCGGTCTTTTTCAAATTGTGAGTAACTCACCACTTAAGACCTCTCTGGCCGAAACGTCGCTAATAAAATACAGGCACTTGTTTTATACCAGGATAAATCCAGTTTGAATCCCAGTGCCACCTGCTTGTGACCCAAGAGAAAATATTCCATGTGCATCGGTCCAAGGTCTTTGGGATAGGGATTCATTATTCCTGTATATTGTGCAACGTACAGCTCGGCCGGCACTGTCAGTATCATACAATAATTATTTGTATTATATATGTGCACTAAGGGGCTGATTCTATATGTGCCAAAAACAACCCCATCAACCGCTTCAGCAACTGTGGAATCTGCCCCTAAGTATTGCATTTACCTAAGCAGTGCTAAGCCATTAAACACATTCTGGCGCAGGAAGACTGCAAACGGTGTCCAATGGCACAATGCAGCATAGCTTAGTCAATACAGTATGCCTCTATGTGTTTCTGTTATTGGCAGCCCGGACAGCCATTTTCAGCATGTAATCACACACATCCCATGTGGTCACACCCAGGCACATGTTATTTAATGTACTACAGGAGATTTAAACTTTTTGAAAGACATTTTATCAATGCATCAAAAACATTATTTCAAGTAGTGCATGAATATGAGATTTTAGCCCAATGTAACTGAAATCTCGTGTATAAGGGGAGTAGATCTTCTTTGAGTTTGATCACTGCCATGTATTTTATACACAGCTACGTCTATTGAGGTCTATACCATTATTCAGAAGACCCAGCTCCTGTAATATGGGGTTATTGTGCAGCTGCGCTGCCAAACACAGTATGTTGTAGGATTGCATGTATACTGTTGACCTTGTATAGGTAGTCAGGTCACCTGATGGCTACTATTCTGCCCTTCTGCTGGCAGTTAACCTCGCGCAATCAGGTTGCCAGTAGTTGATATGGGGTTTTCCCCCTCCGAGGAGCTGCATTTGAGTGACAACGGGAGGCAGGGACATCAGGCCTGGGCATGACCAATCATGAGCCAGACCCAGTGCCCTCCTCCTGGCAGTAATTAAGCACAGTGCCGCCCTAAATTCGGTAGTGTCTTTCCCCACTTGAGGAAGGCAGGTCACAAGTGGAGAGGCTGATTATTGGGCCTTCTCCAGTCCACTTCCATTCGGGGGAGAGTGAGCGTGGACCATACCTCTGTCTCTGCTAGGGAGGCAGGGAAGAGCTAGGACGGCTGCGGGTGCCCTTGGCCTGGAGTGACGGTCCAGGGACCATCATCCAGTGTTAGTTGAGAGTTACTGCAACCGTTCCTGTTGTTATACCTCCTGCCTGGTGTGTGACCTTAATGAGAGGAGAGGTCATTGTTCTACCGTGGGAGATCACCTTCAGTTCCCTGGAGCCTACGGCAGATGGAGGCGCTGCACTGCTAAAGAGATATGTGGGGTATGAATCCCAGAAGCCTGTTCCTGTGTCCCCATTACCATCGGCGGACGACTCAGCCCTCCTGTTACCAGCAGATATCATGCACCACACAACCAGTAATGGCCAAATCTCCCACCGGGTGGGGGAAACACCATTACATATAGAAAAAAGGGGGTCTGAGAAAAGCTCTACTACCAAATATGAATAACAAAATCCAACCCCTCCTAAAAATAAATATTAAAGACGGTGCACCCTGAAGCGAAACATGAATAGAAACAAAAAGAAAAAACAGGGTCCCAACGACAGAACCTGCAGAAACTCCAAAACGGGGCACTCAGGGTTGGTGAAAAATATTACAAAATGTATTATAATTACCAGAAGGCATGAAAGACAAAACAATGCTAAAACAGATTTAAAAACATACTGTATAAACACTACTCCAGATCATCAAAATACAGTCATAAATGGTTGTAGCAAGTTACAAGCTGTCAATTAGTCACACAGCACAAAACATTAGTCAGAAGATACTAATACTAATTATGTCAGTAATTGAATGATCATAGCAATCACAAAAATCTAGGAGGGGTAAAAATCCTCTCCCAAATTAGAGGATGGCTAACCAGCTGGAATGGGATCCGACAGAAAATATTAAGCTTACAAACACAGGTGGAACAGAAGCAGTTAGGGCATGAATAAACTTGAATATTTACTGCATGAAAAGCAGACATCGTAAAATAACAATGCTGTGGCATATTTGTGAACATGCCTCTTGACGTAGCATAAAAATGAAAAGTACAGCATGCAGCAAAAAGCCGATACCACTACTGTAAGAACGTCCCGTTTTAAGTGCAACGTGATATATAGATATCAGGCTAAGGGCCTCATGCTATAAGCAGCGACAAGCCCTTATCGCCAGCTTATCGCCAAAAAAGTCTACAGCTATTCAGTAAGCCCTGATAAGCTGGCGATAAGAGCAAAAATCGCCATTTTGGGGGGCCAAAAGCCACTTTTTGCCGCTCATCGCCAGCTTTTCAAACTCGCTGTATTCTAGTAGCCCCGATCAGCTTATCGCAGCTTATCGCCGCTCTAGAAAGGAGATTTTCTTTACAAATCGCCTCACATCAAAAAGGTGACAAGAAGGTGGTGAGAAGCTGCCGATGAGCGGTGAGACGGCATTTAGAAAAAATCAGGCCTTTTTCCTGCATTGGACTGAAGCCGGGGTCTCTGGAGCTGATAACCATTAATATCAGCCCCGGAGACCCCCAGCATGAATCAGATGCCTGAAAAATGCATTTACAGCCCACTCAGCGAGTAAAGACACTGACTGGCACTGAGTGTGAAGCAGGGGAGCCTTGTTCAATTCCTGGTGTCGGCTGCTTGTGACCTTGGCAAGTCACTTTATCTCCCTGTGCCTCAGGCACCAAAAACATAGATTATAAGCTCCACGGGGCAGGGACCTGTGCCTGCAAAATGTCTCTGTAAAGTGCTACGTAAAACAAGCAGCGCTATACAAGAACATGCTATTATTACGATTATTATTATTATCCAGATATGGATAATAGATTATTTGCCCATTATTAAACAATACATTAGCCATCCAGCATAAATAAAGTAAATAAAAACCGTTCTACTTACCCCTGCCAATGTGAAGGGCATCCCCGTCAGCTTACTGCAGGCCCATGTCCTCCGATGCCAGCAACAATACATAGCAAAATACATTCTAATGGCCCCTAGCCCCTTAGTCACCATAGCGGTTAATAACCGCTATAGTAATTAAGGGGTTAACCCATCCTGCCCCGCTACCCACCCTGGAGACCTAACCAACCACCCCGGACTCACTGCCCCCACCCTCCACCCATTCATTGGTACAGTGGTACATCATGCCCATATAATATGAACATGATTTAACATTATAGCAATAAATGGTGAAGCTATAACAAAACAGGCCCAAAATACAATACATTACATATAAAAATCCACACAAAAAATGCCAATAAACCAATTGATTGGCACAGTGGGTAAATCATGTCCATATAATATGGACATGATTTAACACTAAGCAAGTCAATGGTTCACCTATAAAAAAAAAACAATCATCAAATAAACTTAAAAAAACAAGTAAACACAACAAAATTACTACCAATCAATTAATCAAATACCAAATCAACACCAGAATTAACGATTCCAATACCAAAACAAAACAATCAATAAAATAAATCTCCAAAAAAACACCATCCTTCAAATTCCAAACTCCAAAAATAAACTACTATTAAAATGCAAACATCCAAAAGAACACAGAAATAAACAATTCAACACACCACCAAAAATGCCCTAATACAACATGAACACACAAAATAAAAAGCATAAAAAAAACATAAAAGCAAGCATTTTGTAAAAGAACCATTGCTTCTAACTGTATGTATACAATATGTAGCCATATCCCCCACTTACCTTCAGGCTGCGGGAGGGGGACGGCTATCGGGGCACTCCAGTGGGGTCTGCGGGGTGTCGGCAGTTGCAGCGGGCAACTAAGTCGCCGGAGGCTCCCATGACAGGTCAGCGCCATGTTGGGTGCGCGTGTGCATGCACAGAGGTTTGCGCATGTGTAGTAGTACAAGCGAAGCGGCCATGTTAGATAGGGCTCTGCAGGGGAACTACATATCCCAGAATCCCCTGGGGCGGACAGATCAGGTGGTGCAGCTCAGCCAATAGAGCTGCCAGGATTCCCCTGCAACAGTTTTGCTAAATTTGGCACGCTCAGAGCGCGAGGCTTCAATCGGGAGCAGGATACAGAAGAGAGAGGCAGGGTCCCAGGTGCCAGTAGCCCTGGGACCAGGTCAGCTTTCCCCTGTAGGCCCCAGTTAGACCCCGACTCACAGTAGGCACCTGCAGCTGTAAAGGGAAGCCCATAGTAAGGGATACTTTCCCTGTATTGTGCAGTGTCAGGGACAGTGTCTACACCACTCAGTGACGCGTAACCTGCGGTTTGGGTCCAGATTCAGGCCTACGCATCAGAGACTATTTTATAGGGGCACACTCCACCAGGAAACCCCTCCGGAGGCAACCGCCTACGGATCCCAAGCAGCTGAGGATCCTGCAGAGCCACGTCACAGATCTACGGATTCAGCTGCTCAGTTAACCTGGTCTGGACCTATCTGGATTATAGTTTTTTTTAGCTCATTACTGTACTATATGTGTTTTGGTGGGGGTGAGGTGTATTTGTTGAAATGTAGGCCCTTTATATGCTCAGCTGCCACACTGGCAAATTGGCTGAGCATAAATCTTCCTATGAGCGAAGTGTTCACTGCTGTCTTGCCTACACAGTCTTGTCGTGCTTCCAGGTCCTTTTTCCTTATCATACACAAAGTGATCTTCAAAAGAATTCATAAAAATGTTTGTGTATGGTAATCCGTTGTTCATACGCTATGCCACAACATGGCTACGCTATATAGATGACATTTTCATGCTGTGGTCTGGGGATGTGGAGTCACTTGTGATATTTCATCAACAATTAAATCAGGCAATGGATTCTATCAGTTTTACCATCCAACATGATCCTCAAGATATTTGCTTTTTGGACACAAGAGTTTACTTCTCGGATGGAGGTGTGCATACAGTTCTATACACTAAGGAAACTGACCGCAACACAGTGTTAATGCATAGAAGCTTTCATCCACCTCACAGTGTGCGCTCACTTCCCAAAAGCCAATTTTACCGGGTGAAGAGAATTGTTAGTGCTCCTGGTAATGTTCGAGTCGTCTCCAGGGGATACCCCAAAAACAAAATGGAAGTTGAGAAAGCGGTGGGCCTCAATATGGATAGTGAAATCCTGTTGCGCTCTGAACGTGCGGATCATACAGCTGGCAGGATTCCATTCATTAGCACATTTTCAACAGCTAGTGCCAATATTAGCTGCCTTATAAGTAGATTTTAGCATGTGAATGCATCTGATGAAAGGCTCCGTAGCACCTTGGCGGCTCCTCCACTTATGTCATATCGGCGGGCACCAACTATACGGGACCCCACTGACACTCCTTCATGCAGAGACAGGTACTCACACAGAAATGTCTTTCAGTATTTATTGCAGTAGTCAGCTCCAGGACAGAGAATTAACAGTTCCCATGGTTCATATCCTCATCTACTTCTCTTTCTAATTCTCCTACATCAGATCCCTGATATAGGCCGCATGCTTCCCTCCCCTCCCAGCCCTGGCTTGACTGGGAGGGGGAGACAGTTCTTCATCTGACTGACTTCTCTCAGACTCTTTCTCAACTGCCAACTAACTGATAATTTAGAAGGCTGTCCCAATTTGAACATCCTTGGGGAGTGTCACTAACTCTGACTCATTACAAGCCAGAGCCAGATACAGATTGGCTCACACACAGCAGGGGGCGTTCCAACCAATATCCACCCCTTAGATTGACAACCTCAGAGTTGCTAAGCCTGCCCTTGAATACTGATACAATATTCAAGGCTGGAATTCACACACAGGCTTAAGAAAAGGAATGAACCTTTCTACTGCCTGCACTAACAGGACTGATAGAGGAAAGGCCCAGAAAAAGAAATAGCTGCCGGCAGGCCAGGCTATTACTATATACACTGTACAATGAGATCCCTCGTGTGTCTCCTCCAGGGATCTGAGTTCCAGAAGCTTCAGCCTTAATATTTATATCCCAGCCTTGATGCCACTTTCGCCAGGCAGAAGGGGCAGGTTCACCCCAGCACCATGTGATCACAAAGGGGTGTTACTCTGTTTGGGCCCACACAGTGAACCCCTTAACACCCTAATACAATAATAATAGTTTTATTTCATATAGCACTTTTCTCCCAATGGGACTCAAAGCATTTTACGATTACAATGCAGTACACGTCACATAGAATGTCTTCAGTCAGTGTCTTTACTCAATGAGCCACTCAGCTCAAGAAGGTACAGTATAGTTTTTAGCAGACTGTCTCTCTTTTGGTTTTGCACATAAACAGAAACCAGACCCATTTAAATGTCTACTTGCAAATACTTGTTTAAGGAATTATTGTTTTAAATACCAGGCATTAAGATTGTGAAAGTCTCTGACAGCTCATTAAAGGTGGAAGACGGCATCATGTATAAAAGTGTTGACATCAGGAAATACAACAAATCCTACGCAGTCAGGACAGGAGCTAGAGAGAAGAGAGGATGGGGAGCTGGCTGAAATACGTGCTGCTGCTTCTTGGTCTGGTCATTGCTGTAACCTGTGCACCCCTCTCTCCCAACTCTCAGAAATACTCAGATGATGCACCTAGAAATCGGAACCCTTTGCCTGCTGTCCGTGCTCAACACAATGGCCCCGAAGCTGATTACAAAGATGCAGAGGTAAGTTTCATTCAATACTTTTGCTTAAAAAAATAACTGTGAACTACTGTAAATTAAAGTATATTTAAAAGTACTAATAAAATCAAATAAACCCACTTTGAATATGTGCTCCTGGCCACTGTTTAGGGATAAACTGTAACAGCTTCACATGGACTGCCGCTGTAATGTAGCCATGTATATTTTGTTGAAGAGAGAATAGAAAACACTTATTTTTCCAACTAATACTATCAAAACATTGGCCAAAAGGGCTCTAAAAAGATTATACAAACATAAGAAGTTAGAAGAAATATTTGCGAATGTAAGGAAATGATGAACAAAACATTTGATACAAATACAAAGAATATTAGGCATACAATGAAAATTGTTGAAAGTATCACACTGCAATGTTTTTGTGTTGCTGTGACCTGTGAGGACTTCTGTTAAATGGCAAACAAGAAGATACCGCGACCATTAGTGGAATCTATTTGTATTTTTCTTCAGCTGTTAAATGCAGCACAGCAGTGGCAGTCACAGCTACAGGTGGGGCTTTTTAGCTACTTATGTGCAGTTACAATGTATCTTGGCGTAAGAGTTTAAGTGATTTTTCAGCAAATTAATTGTATCCACTCCAGTATTCGTGGCTGATTGCCTCTTTGCCTGTTATTCCTCAAACCTTTTGTTTTCTGAATATACCTCCAGCATCATTATCTTCTCTGGCACTTTCCATAAGAGGGACATGCTTTTTTTATCCGAATCGGCAATGGGACCTGTAACCCCGGTAACCCTCTTAGTTACCAAAACATTTCCACATGAATGGATTTTCTGTCCTACTCTTTGTACGTGACTGTGAGGTAGAAAGTTCACATTTAAAATCACCTCAATGGGGCCACTTTAGACCACATATAGGGATTTGTACATAGGTCTTCTCCCTCTTATATATATCCTAAAGAAGGCATAGTTTGGCTGTCTATTTAATAACCGGCTTCAAACTGCAAAATTATCTTCTAGTACTTTGGTTAGTGTCGTTTGTGGCCTGGGGGGAATAACACTGCAGGGATGGGGCCCATGCTTCTGAATGGGACTGTAACGCCTGTATGACCGCAGACCTGGCCAGTCCCCAGTACTGAGGTGGGTAAGGGTATAACACGCACCCACCGCAGTGAGGGCGTGCACGGTGTGTGGTAAGTTGCGTTGCCAGGCCTGGTGAGTAAGGGTTAACGTTTATACTTGCTGAGTCCGGGGTACCAGAGGTCGGAAGGTAATGTCCAAGAGCCAGAGTTCAGGGGTTGGAGAGAGCAGCGTAGTGATGTCCGAAAGCCAGGGTTCAAGGGCAGGAGAAGGCAGCGTAGTGATGTCCAAAGCAGAGTTCAAGTTCAAACCAAAGGAATCCAAACAGGGGCAGGGACAGGAACCAGAGCTGAAACAGACAAGGGAGCTGGGCATAGACACTGCAAACACAGGAGCTACAGGAAAGCTATGTAGAGCAAGGACTGAGAGCACAGAGTGGGGTTATATGGGAAGAAGGACCAATAGGGGTGAGGGGTGGAGCAGAGGTTTGAGTGGGTGCTTGCCGGGATGTCGGAGTCGCACCCAAAGAACGTGCAGGATCTGACCGTGGTGGTTCAGAATTTGCTTCAACAAATGCAGGACAAGTTTCAGACTATGTGAGATCAGGGGAGGAGACAGGGAGGTAATCCAGGGTAATTTCCTGCAACCGACGGGGGGCAGAGCCAGTGCCTGGGGACGGCTGATAACTAGAGCGGGTGCGCGCGCCTTCTGTAAGGTTGTTATGCGCGCGCACCTCTCGTGTACCTGGGCGTGAGGGGAGTATCGCGGAGGGGGCGCTCGGCAAGGGAGGCAGAAGGGTAGGAGGAGCGGAGGAGCCATGTACGGTAAGGGCTGGGATGACGGAGGCACGCCGAGGGGCGCGTGTCCCACGGCAAGTGACAAGCGATCGGGAGCGTGCGCGCTCAGTGAGGGGGCCGCGCGCAAGCTGTGAACGTGTGCCTGGGTGTGCAGAACGTGCCACAGAGGAACGGCTCAGAGAGGAGGAGGGGAGAGAGTGGGGATGTAGAGAAGAGGGACAGCTAGCCACCGTGGGACCTGGGGTTATGGGGACACGCTGGGAAGCGCGAGTCCCCCAATACGTTACAGGGACTCCCCTGCAGCCTTAATCTTCCACTTGTGAAATAACCCCCTTACCTGATTCCTTCTGCTCCACTTAATGTCTTCTTCCTGTCTGCAGCCAACACTCTCTCTCCCTGCTCCAGCACTGTCAAACCCGCTCATGACATGTACAGTACATGACCAAATATGTGTATCTACACCATGACGGAGAATACTGTGATGGGGAATATTATTGGACCATATTCGGTCATCTAATTAATTAATTACTCTACCTCATCAAGGTGGTTGGACAGGACACGTAACGCTGTCCCACCCCTCTTGATCAGGAAATAAGGACCCAACACTCTACGGTTTTCTAAATACACTAATTTATTGTGCCACACAACGTTTCGACCAATAGGCCTTTTTAAACAGACTTGCCTAGTCACTTGAAAAAGACCTATTGGTCGAAACGTTGTGTGGCACAATAAATTAGTGTATTTAGAAAACCGTAGAGCGTTGGATCCTTATTTCCTGAGCATTGTCTTGGAACATATCTGACAGGTACTTCCTTGAACCAGCAGCACCGGTAAAATTGTATATATATATTTATTTATTATTGTGGAGTGCAGCATACCCACTTTATTTCTCACCCCTCTTGATGACATAGATGATCAAATATGGTCCTATGGTATTCCCCTCATGATGTAGATACCCATTTTCGGTCATCTAGTCATGAGGGGGTAGGACAGTGCTGGAGCCAGGAGAGAGAGGGTGCTGGCTGGAAATGGGTGAAGACCTTGGAGCAGAGGAGATCAGGTAAGGGGCTAATTTCACAAGTGGAGGATTACGACTGCAGGGGGCGTCACATTCAGAAGTATGGATTTCCCCCGCAGCGTTGATCCTAAGGGGCAGCCAAAGACACTGTCCCAAGCGCTGCATACATTTGCTTGCTTGTCCGCGGTGCCGGGAATAGTAACTCTGGCTACATCTGTATGCTAATTAGGATATGCAAAGTATACTTAAATGAGTTTAATTATCATGCATCCAAGGTAATTCCAGTGCGCTCCTTTTTCAGCACCTGTGTCTTTCCACATGTTGTACAAAGGTGTGTTTGGGGTGGTATATAGAGCACTCGACTCTGCACTTGCAGTTCAGGTCTTACCACTATCCTCTCATTAGCACAGGTGGGACAATCAATTTTGACTGAACCCCCTGTGCTCAAACGGGGGTATCCTTAAACCCGTGCGGTTAGTGTTCATTGAGGACTGGAGTTGGGAACCGCTGCTTACATCATGAAAGGTGAATCTACTTCATTTGATTACTTGGAATGTGGGCAAATAGGAAGCCGTGATGTCATCCAGTGCGGCTTCCTATTGGCTCCCATGACCTGCACCTTTAAACTCCGCAGAGATAACAGGCATCACATAGCGAGGTCTGTATCTCTGGCTGCAGGAGGTCCCCAGAGTGGAAAATAATGGGGTTCCGCTCCGGAGACTCTCTTCTCCATGTCAGTGAAGATTGTGCACCTCATGCCTTTGAAATGAGTTCATAGTCTTTTGTGACATGAGGAAGAGGCTTCAAGGCAGTCACAAGGAGCCAGTTAGACTACTAAACATGTCTCAAGTTTATTTAAAAAACAATCAGTGTGAGAAATAAATGTATTTGTTTCCATTAGCATTGCAGATTAATGATGTTATGAATATATATAACTTATTTGTTCTGGAAAGTATATTAGCATTTTTTTTTTTTTTTTTTTCTGCAGCACAATCAGGTTACATCAAATCCAGACACTAGAGGAAAAGAAAAAATTCAAATTCTTCTGGACGGATTGAGAAAAAATGGATCCAAAGATATTGCGTGCATTGGGTGCCTCATCAGAAAACTTCCTACACGACCACAAATCTAGGTCTGCAAGGCTCTTTTCTAGTTATCGTTCCTTAAAAAAAAACAACATTATCGTTGTTTTCTCCCAATGTTCTGCGACTCTTTCCGTGTTTATGAGTCATTACATGGCAGCCCATGCATGAATATGCAGCTTAACATTCTCTTCTAGGGCCAAAACTAAACTTAGGAAATGTCACGTTGAAGAGTTGAAACCTGGTGATCAGTACCTATTTGTAAAAAACAAAATGAACAAAAGCATGTTTAATAAAACACGTAATAGAATATGTTTTGTGACACAGTTAAAAACAAGGTGAAGCGCAGCTGTGACAGTGGTGATAGCCATCAGCTGGTTAAGCCCACACTGCTAGAGCTGTGGCTTAGAAAAGCAGTGGTTGTGGGTTCTAGTTCTGTTGGGTCTGACAACTTTACAGTCATTAGGTTAGTTCCTTATCAACTCTACAGTATATACTGTAGTTGGTATGTAAATACTTTAAAGAAGTGGGATGGGACTCATTTAAATATACTTAGAACAGGCAGTAGCATATCTCCCTGTCAGATACCGCAGGAATGCTCCTTTTTCAGCACAGGCGTGTCTCCCAATACAGGCCAGCCTTAGGGCAAGGTGAACTTGGGCCCGCACCTTTGAAGGGTGTGTTTTCTCCTTTGGGAGAGAGATCTTACCTTTTCCGGAGAGTGGACCGCCTCCTGTAGCGTCGCGTTGTTATGGCAACGTGATGTCACATGTCGCTGTGACGTTATGCCGTTGCGATGCCCCCGGGCGAGGGCTGCTTGTCGAGGTAACTTTTTTACAGGGGACAAAGCCTGAGGCCGACCCAGTCCTAAATATATTGAGTAATACATATTTCTGTTTAAATTGTATTAATCAAGTATTCAGCATGAGGGATGCATACAAAATCATTTATAATAAAACAAATATGTCATAATTATGAAGTCGTACATACAAAGGTTTATATTTCTATTCATCAAAAGAGATGATCATAAATAGGGATCTGGCATATATTTAGAAAACATAATTAAACCAGTGTGTGTCTCACATGAATACCGTCTTAATTCTCCTCCTCTGCAGCTTCATATTTTTATGTATTACAGTTGTGTGAAAAAGAAAGTACACCCGCTTTGAATTCTATGGCTTTACATATCAGGACATAATAACAATCATCTGTTCCTTAGCAGGTCTAAACATTAGGTAAATACAACCTCAGATGAACAACAACACATGACATATTACACCGTGTCATGATTTATTTAACAAAAATAAAGCCAAAATGGAGAAGCAATGGGTGAAAAACTAAATACACCCTTACTGCTTCCATAGGAATTAAGATGCTAAGTAGCAGACAGGTGCTGCTAATCAAATGCCCTTGATTAATTGATCATCAGCAAGTGTGACCACCTCTATAAAAGCCAAAGTTTTAGCAGTTTGCGGGTGTGGAGCATTCAGGTGTGTGTTAACACAATGCCAAGGAGGAAAGACATCAGCAGTGACCTTAGAGAAGCAATTGTTGTTGCCCATCATTCTGGGAAGGTTTATAAGTCCATTTCCAAACAATTTAAAGTCCATCATTCTACAGTGAGAAAGATTATTCAAAAGTGGAAAACATTCAAGACAGTTGCCAATCTTCCCAGGAGTGGACGTCCCAGCAAATTCACCCCAAGATCAGACCGTGCAATGCTCAGAGAAATTGCAAAAAAAAACAAGAGTTACATCTCAGACTCTACAGGCCTCTGTTAGCATGTTAAATGTTAAAGTTAATGACAGTACAATTAGAAAAAGACTGATGTTTGGAAGGGTTGCCAGGAGAAAGCCTCTTCTCTCTAAAAAGAACATGGCAGCACGACTTAGGTTTACAAAGTTGCACCTGAACAAACCACAAGACTTCTGGAACAATGTCCTTTGGACAGACAAGATCAAAGTGGAGATGTTTGGCCATAATACACAGTGCCACGTTTGGTGAAAAACAAACACAGCATATCAGCACAAACACCTCATACCAAATGTCAAGCTCGGTGGTGGAGGGGTGATGATTTGGGCTTGTTTTGCAGCCACAGGACCTGGGAACCTTGCAGTCATTGAGTCGACCATGAACTCCTCTGTATACCAAAGTATTCTAGAGTCAAATGTGAGGCCATCTGTCCGACAGCTAAAGCTTGGCGAAATTGGGTCATGCAACAGGACAATGATCCCAAGCACACCAGCAAATCTACAACAGAATGGCTGAATAAGAAAAGACTGAAGGTGTTGCAATAGCCCAGTCAAAGTGCAGACCTCAACCCGATTGAAATGCTGTGGCTAGGCCTTAAGAGAGCTGTGCATAAACAAATGCCCACAAACCTTAATGAACTGAAGCAACGTTGTAAAGAAGAGTGGGCCAAAATTCCTCCACAACGATGTGAGAGACTGATAAAGTCATACAGAAAACGATTACTTCAAGTTATTGCTGCTAAAGGTGGTTCTACAAGCTATTGAATCATAAGGTGTACACTGCCGACACACTTAATTGCAGTGCGGCCAGATCCGCAAGCCGGGAGATTTCCCGGCATGCTAGTGGCCGCCCCTCGGCGTGCCGCGCGTCATAGACGCGCGGTCACGCGTCTTCGGGAGCCTGCGCCCCCTGCATGCGCGTCCAGGGCTCCCAGAGGGAGCCCTGGTGTCCCGCGATGTGGGGGACGGCGGCAGGGGGTTCCGGGGGACCCGGCGGACCCGGCAGCGGTAGGGAGAGCGCCCCGATCGGAGGGCGCTCTTCCGCTGCTTCGGCGCGCGCCCGTCACCCTCGGGCGCGCGCCAGGCTACTGCTGCGGCCAAGAACGGGCAAATGCTCGAATAAACTTGGCCGCAGCAGTACTTGGTTTTTCACACATCGCTTCTCCATTTTGACTTTATTTTTGTTAAATAAATCATGACACAGTGTAATATGTCATGTGTTGTTGTTCATCTGAGGTTGTATTTACCTAATTTTAAGACCTTCTAAGGAACAGATGATTGTTATTATGTCCTGATATTTAAAACCATACAAATGAATGAGGGTGTACTTTCTTTTTCACACCACTGTATGTGTGGCGCACTTTTCCCCCACCCCCTGGGTGATATGGTGACCACGGTCTATGTGGTGTGTTACCTGCGTCTCACAGGAGGCCAGAACCTCCGCTGCTGGGACCCTGGGGTAAGTCTGATATGTCTGGTGACAGCGCCTCCACCTTTACGGGATCCTACTGCGTTGGATAACCCATTACAGGACCCAATACAGTAATACACACTGATAATAATAATAATAATAATAATAAGTGTACTGTTTGCATGAGAAGAACAACAAACAATAGTACCACGTCCTCACCAACTAGGCCTCACAGGGCCATGAGCCCACAGTGTCCTCCAACCAATGTCCCATCTGATGGGTTATCCCCCCAAAGTACTGAGGGCCCTTGGGCACTCAACCACCCTGATGTCCACAAGCAGAAACCCACAAATGTGTGTGACCGCGCTGCCCACAGGAACTGAAGGTGTTACAGTTGGTGCACTTGGAGTACCTACCCAGGTGCTCCTGCACCTGGGTATGGCCAGAAGATAATGCGAATCCACTGATCCAGCGATTTTGACGCAGCCTCCGCCTCTATGTGGGGTGGTATCCCGCGGGGTTGGTTCCACCATGAAGAAAGTCTTTCTTGTTGTGGTGATCCGGTCCCAGACCACCAAGGGCCAGGTTGCAGCAGTGTCCTGGTGTTTCCCCTCACGCTTGTGCTACAGGGTAAGGTAACCTATGGGGAGTCCCTGCAGCAGTCACAAGCTAACATGGGGAGTCGGGCCGAGCTGGGGTCTACGGGAGGTCTCTGGCCTAGAGTCGTCTGGCCACAGACACCCTGCACATACAACCTTCCCTATCCTGCTCCCAGCTACGACTGCCTGGCATGGTCTTAGCTCTCCTTAATCAGCAGGTATTGCTGCGGCCCTATTAGCTGATGTCCGGCAGGTGATCTAGACAGACTATTGGCTGATGTCTGGCAGGTGATCTAGCAACCCCGGGGGCTGCTGGGACTTGTAGTTCCCCATGCAGAGCTCTGAGAGTAATGGCCACCGCTGTCTCCCTCTTCTGTGCATGTCCGCATGTGTAGTGGCTGCCGCAATCTCTTTGCCCATGCGCGAACCTCTGTGCTTCCCTAACATGGCGGAGCCTTGCTACGGGAGGCGCCGGGAGCCTCCGGCGACTCGGTCGCTTTCCTGACTGCAGCTCTCTCCTTAACGGCACCTGTCCCTTCCTCCGCTACCATACGTGGTCAACCAGGAGGTAAGGGAACAAACAGAGGACCAGGGGGGACCCAGGCTATACAGTATATGGGACGAGAAGGTTTCCGGCGATCACAATATGATACGTTCTTCTTGTGGATTCGTCTGTATAGTTTATCAACTGCGACCCTAAATGCCATAAAAAATACTGAAAAGAAAGGCTACGATAGCAGATATAGGGTTATACACACTCGGGCTGTTCCTCTTCTTCACATCACGATGGCCGGATAGAGGAAGCTTCAGCAACTGCGGCTTATAACATGCTGGTTTATTCGTTCCAAAATAAGTTCGAATCTGACCCAAATCTTACGTACCGCACAAAGAAAGAGGATGCCCACTGGGTTCGGAGTCTGTACCACGCCTTTCTTTTTTGATCATAATACGTCTAAGGACAGGGGTGGCCAACTGCAGTCCTCAAGGGCTACCAACGGGTCAGGTTTTCAGGATATCCTTGCTTCAGCACAGTTGGCTCAATCAGTGGCTCCATCTTTGACTGAGCCAGCTGTGTTGAAGCACTCATATCCTTAAAACCCGTTGGTAGCTCTTGAAGGCTGGAGTTGGCCACACCTGATCTAAGGGGTAGTTGGTAAAAACATAATTGAAGGAATAGATGTAACTCCCAAAGTAATGTATTTACTGTAATACTTTTTAGGCTCAAATTTTGAAGCACAGCATTTTTTCTAATGACATTTTAGCACACGTGTCCCTTACACATTTTAATTTAAGAGTAATAACATCTTTCTATGGAAGATAATTACTGTCGTTAGATAATTAGATAGATAATTAGACAGACAGACAGATAATTAGACAGACAGGCAGATAATTAGACAGGCAGATACAAATTATACTATATAATATTTTTGCCTGCTATGCGTAATTGCTCCTGTAATTGATAACACAAGGAGTTTTATTGTTGGGAAATGTGTGACTTTCCAGGCCCCAGAATCTCCATGTTTGCGTAACATTCAGTATCTTTCATCAGAGTGTGACGCGGTGACCTCACACAGAATTATAAACTGCATAAAAGGAAGTGTGCTCGTTATAAAACATGATACATTTCTAATCTACTTCCTTCGTAATAGATGTTTGCTAAGTAAACATAGGTATTAATTACATGGTGAATATTTACTTTTCAAGTCAATTATAAAAATGCCATTAGTGTCAATCTAAATACATATAAACATCCTGAAGTGTCATGTCATTACGCTGTTTCGAGACAGCTGTTGATATAATTGTGTAGTAATAATGTGTAATCCAGAGGTTATGAAGTAATTGGGAGTTTGAAGCAGAGGGGTCTGTTCACATCCCGGGGTCAGCTCCTTGTGACCTTCGGCAAGTCACTTTATCTCCCTTGCACCAGAAAACTGATTGTAAGCTCTTTGGGGCAGGGACTCATGCCTACAAAAATTCTATAGACAGCGCTGGGTACTCTGTCAGCGCCATACAAGAAAAAAAACTTTGTTAATAACCTAAGACATGTATTTGAGAAAGTATTAACAGTATAACCAAAGCAGCACTATACATTCTGTATTTCAAACGTCTAGCAGCTGTATTGGTCTTGGGGAAGTGTAGAATCGTTGTGGATTGTAATACAGAGGTATGCAACCATTCCCCGGCATTCCCCGGCAGTGGGGCTTAATAAATAATATAGCTCTAAGCATAGTGCACCTAGATCAGGACTGGCCAACTCCAGGCCTCAAGGGCCACCAACAGGTCAGGTTTTCAGGGTGTCCCTGCTTCAGCATAGGTGGCTCAATCAGACTCGGTCAATGACTGAACCACTGATTGAACCACCTGTGCTGAAGCAAGGATATCCTGAAAACCTGACCTGCTGGACTGGAGTTGACCAGCCCTGATCTAGTATAAACATGATTTAGTTCCTAATCAGCTTATTTAAATCCATTTTTAGTCACCAGGAGTTAAAAACAAAATTTTCCATTTTACAGAAGTAAAAACTGATAAGCAGTACATTGCTTTCTCTGGTAAACAGCACGTTAATTAGCACACAGCCAGGGTTATCACCTCGTTAGAAATGCAAGCGCTGCTTGGTAAATCTGGATCACAGACTGAGAGATGGAGCCGCTGCTCTCAGAAAGCTGGCAATTTATTGATGACATTTTAATACAATACAGTAACATGGAACAGGAGCAGGCAGGTGAATGTACCGTAGTCTGCATTTGCAAAAAGTCTACTTCTCACAGATTTATTTCTCTGGTATTAGTTTAGTTGGATATAAGAGCTTCGCTCTAATAATTTTTTGACTAGTTTGTTTTGCTGTCCAAAATCTTTTAGACATTCGCCTTGCTTTTTAAATCTCTCAATTAATTCATCCACTTTGGCATCAAAAGTTTTGTCATCAGACACAATCCGTTTAATTCCTTCTTTATTTAAGTTTTCTTAAAGTTTTCCCTCTGAGCCAATTATTGAGAGTTACACGGATTGGGTGCAATGTTTGCCCCGGTCACTTATCTCCCATGGCAGCTGGAGAATCCCACTATTACTCACACAATATGGGAATAAGGCAACATGAATAATGGTAAAAAAAAAAAAATAATAACATTCTACTTCTGCACAATGACAGCAGTAAGGATGAGATCACTGTCTGTGCTCCTGAATGCAGAGGTGAAATAGTTAGATTTACAGTATAAGGTGTTTGATTAGTGTATATTGTTGATAAAATACTTCTGCAGCATGTTTGCTAATTGGTTTCACAATGATCAGCAGGTTGTCAGTTTTGTTGAAAACACACCAAACGTTCATGTGTTTATTTTCCGTAGCATGACACATGCAAATTAATTCAATGATTACTTTGTGGGGTGTGCTACTAACTTATTAGCGAAACGCAACCCGAACTACATACATGAACCTCATTCTGAGAGTACCCCTATAGCCCCATCCTCTCCCAACACTGCCCACAGTTTTCAATTTGTCCCAGTATCTGAAGAGGAGTTTCACAAGCGCTCATCAAATTAAAACTAAGCTGCCAATGTGGACCTGACGTACTGCAGTTTAAGTTACTAAGACTTGGTGCCCCAGCCATTGCCAAACCGCTTGCTTCCCTAATAAACTCTATCTTGTCTTCAGGCCATATCCCTAAGACCTGGAAAACTGCCAGAGTTGTCCCAATCTTCAAAATTGGGGACAAAAACACTGTCTCAAACTACAGGCCAATCTCTCTTCTCCCAATACTATCCAAAGTCATGGAAAAATGAGTTCACTCCCAATTAAGCGATTACTAGAGAAAGACAAATTTCCCTAGCCAATTCCAATCTGGTTTTCACTCCAAACACTCCATGGTAACTACAGTACCCTGCTAAAAGTTTGCAATGAAATCCAGTGTGGAATGGAACGGGGTCAACTCACTGGTGCAATATTTCTAGACTTTGCAAAGGCTTTTGATACTGTTGATCATGTTATCTTGCTTAACCAGTGCTCTAGAATAGGGAAGCATGTTTCTGGTTTAAATCTTACCTATCAGGTAGATCCCAACATTTGTCTATCTCAGGCTCTAACTCCAACCCCTTGGATATCACCTGTGACGTCCCGCAAGGCTCTGTTCTAGGGCCCCTACTCTTCTCAGTGTTCATTAATGATCTTCCTACAGCTTGTAAGGGAGCTTCAATACAGATGACAAAAACTGATATGCACACAGCCATAGCCTCTCTGATCTTGGACACCTGCTTTAATCTGACTTTTTGAGACTTGAAAATTGGATTTCCCAAAACAAACTGTTTCTAAACACTGACAAGACGGTAACAATGGTATTTGGGACCAAGGCTAAATTTCTAAATCTTCTAATGAAGAAGCTACAGATCAGAACCAACTCTAATACTATCCTAGCCCTTGTTACTAGTTTCAAATATTTGGGCATATGGTTTGACTCCCATTTAACATTTGGGATGCACATTGATACCCAGACATCCAAAATCTATGCCAAACTAGGTGTACTATATAGGAACAAATCCTCCCTACGTCTACTGGCCAGAAAGCGCATCGCACAGCAGATGTTGATGCCAATTATAGACTATGGTGACATATTATATGGCATGCATACCAAGCTCACCTTGACAAACTTGATACCCTCTACAACTCAATATGCCGCTTTTTCCTCCAATGCAACTACAACACACATCACTTTCGAAATGCTCAAAGAACTAGATTGGTCATCACTTGTGTCTAGGTGCAAAGTTCATCTTTCCTGTCTTGTCTTCAAATACTTTCTGGACAAGCTACCCACCTATCTGAACAAGCTCCTCACCCCTACCACATGCAGCACTTATCATCTGAGATCTGACTCCAAAAGACTGTTCATGGTCCCAAGGTTCAGCAAAGTATCCGGCCGCTCCTCTTCTTACCATGCACCCCAAAACTGGAACAACCTACCGGGGACTCTCACAGCTGCCACCAGTCTAAGTTCTTTCAAAACTAAAGCTGTCTCACATTTTAATCAGATCTGTAACTGTTACATACGCCTATAATATATTATCTGAAACTGTGCATGCAATGTCTTGTATATAATGTATAACCCTGCCCATTCATTGTAACTATGGGGCCTATTCTATAAGGCTTCATAAAAAATCACTGGGCCATTTAAATCGCCATTTTTGTGAGCGTTCTGAACGGTATTCAGAAATCCTCGATTACCTGTGATAGCAAAATGCCCCAAACGGGTGAGTAGCCGGCAATGTGACGATCGCCTCTCTGAAAAGGCCTTACCCGGCAATTCCTTTCTGCTGCAGAGAGAGAGAGCGGCACAGAGAGAGCCGCCTCTCCCTGCGCAAATCATGCCAAAGATCGATGTGTTTTCATATTAATTTTAATACTAGTGAAGATGAGCAGGGGGTCTCTGGAGCAGAACCGCGTTGATTTGAGATCCGGAGACCCCATGCTTCACGAGATACTCATGAGAATACTAACATGGAAGTATTTAACTATTTATTTTGTCACATTGGGTGTAGCATTGGCTATTTTTGTCTTTAGTTGTATACATCTGTATTTGTATATGGACAAAAGCTGGGTTTTATTTGCAAACACAATAAATAAATTAGGATTTTATCTGTGAAAGTGGTTGGGTTATCAATAAGAAGTTTAAAGCAGCTCACTCCAAACAGCGAACCTTGATTTTTCTACATTCATTGACATTAGACAAAATTATTCATTTTGGGATAAGTAACAAAACACCTTGTACAGTATGTGTTGTTTTGAATTCAAAATGTATCTTGGATTCTTAATTTATTTAGTTCAACCTGAACAAAATTAGCTGGGGAAAGAAATCTGATCTGTAATCACTAACCTAACTGCACAATTTTAAGCTGATTTCCGCTGACCCATATTAACATAAACAATTCCTTAGAAGGAAAATAATTAATTGTGTTATAAAGAGTAACCATGTATTGCAACTGTATCAAAGCAAGCCTTTACTTTATGTGTACCATACGTTTAACAGGACATTCTTAAGTATTATACAGGGACTGTGAAAACAAAATGATATCTATGGCGCTCGTCTTACACAGAATAATTATACATTTGTAAAGGATATATACAACCAGAAATTATGATGCTGGCAGATCCAATATGATACTCCACGTGTGGATGATCAAACATAAAACGAAAAATGAAAATACATAGTATAATACTGTAAAACACTTAGTGAACACTAAAGACAAACAGAGAAAACAAATGCTGAGAACAGGTGACTACAATGATTAAAAAAACACATTTAATATGACACAATGAATCAGTACAATAATTAAACAAAATTAATGATAAAAATGAATAAGGGTCCCACTTGAACAATCCTGCTAGGGCGAGAGTACCCGCTTACCAGAAGATGGTAGGATGTAGGCAGTGGATAATCGGAGAGTATCCCCTCTCATCTGTGGCTACTCCATGCGCTTCTCACAGACATCGGCGCCGTGTTGTTGCAAACCACGGCTGGGGTATGGGACGGCAGCCCTGCTCACGCTGGGACAGACCTCTGCAGCTCTCGGTATTCCACAGCTCGATACACGTGTACCTGGGAAATCCTACTGTCCATCGCCTGTAGCAGATTCATCAAATCCCTGGCCCACAGTGCTGTGAAGATGGTATGCGCAGATTCGTCTGCGGCTACTTAGCGGGGAACTCGGCAGGTAGTAGTGCAGTATGTACTGTACGTGGGACCACCCTACACGTGGAGTACCATATTGGATCTGCCAGCATCATCGTTTCTGGTTGTATATATCCTTTACAAATGTATAATTATTCTGTATAAGCCGAGCGCCATAGATATAATTTTGTTTTCACTATCTATCACCTGACCTGGGCTCAGTGTTATATCGCAGGCAGCCAGCTGGTCATCTATACTATATAATATTCACTTCAGAGATTAGCGCTACCTCTCTGTTTTTTCTATTATACAGGGACTGCTTTCCAAAGACAAGATCAGCATTGCACGGACTCACTGTGCTTTACATGTATTTATTCTTCATGGCACGATGTTTGAATGCAGAAAGTAAATAGAAACGTCACGCTCTGATATCAGAGAGCTTGCTTATGTATACTGTAGCAAGCTTGGAATGCCACACAGACAGTATCGAGGAGCACACTATACAGTAATAATAATGGAGCCATGGATAGCAGCCTTGATATTTCTTGGAATGATCATGGAGATTTCAACTGGCACAAAAGAGGACGCCATCGCCAAGGCTATTCAGACCTGTAACCCAGGTTTAGAGATAAACTTTGCCATTAAGATGTTTGAGATCAGCCCCAAAGAGGAGACGGTAAAGTAGCTTCACTGCTCTGTTTTATTGAAAATCGAAAGACTGGGAAGACTTCATGTGATGCAGTATCTCTTTATTTTGTGTCCACTTATTGTAAGCTAGATCTCTCCGCTGTACAGTGTGCAGTCCCTATGTGCGTGTATGTTTTCAAGTCTGAGGTCCGTGACTTCTCAGCCCGCATGTTTCTAAAACAATAGAAAGAGAGAAACGACCCACAAGGTTGATGGATAATATATGTGATGAAGTGGTTGAGTTATCTAGAAATTCTTTGGTATAGAGGCAATTCAAGCAGCTTAAAAATATATATATTTTTTTTTATTTTTTTTGTTGTTGTTTTGTTTTGGTTGTTGGTTTGTTTTAATATATGTAACCTTTAATTACCTTTATTGAAAACGAATTGCCTATGCTGCCAATCGATTAGTTCTCCCATCATCGATCAGCAAAATCAGTTTCGAATCAATTATTCTTACATTTACCCGTCTTGTCCCGTGGCTTTTTTCGGGCTGGCGCCGAACTTGTCCGCGCGCCAGCCGCATCCTTCCCCTCGTTCCCCTCCCCTCTCCACCTCCGCCTCTGCTTCTCCGGGTCCCCCTCTGCTTCCCGGGTCCCCCTCTGCTTCTCCACATCCCCCTTACCCCGCCACCACCTTCGGGGAACCCTGGCATGCGCACCACGCGCGCACGCACCCTGGCACGCGTGACCGCGCATCAGTGACGCGCGGCACACGTCGGCAAAAAAACAAACCAGCCGCGTCTGCCCGCACATTGCGGTGGCGGCCGCAGAAGACTCAGATCGGCCACCACTGTAATAGTACAGAAATTATTTATTTAAAACACACACATACTGTATAGAGTATTGCTTGGATTGCTCATTTAAAGATAATAAAGGCCCTAACATTGAAGAGAGGTGTAACTTTATATGAGGATATACAGAGGATTCTGAGTTTCTCTGCCAGATACAATTACTGTACTAATAATAACGTTTGTATTAGAGACATCACGTAAAGGCAAGTACAGTTGCAGACATTGTGTACAATGTACACATACAGTACATGTGACACTAAATATACACTTCATCTTTAAAAACTGCGTTAATTTTATAATTTATTAATTGTTTTAGCACTAATCTATATATATATTTTTCAAAACGTTGTATGTCTGTCCCAAAGGCCAATGTCCCAAAGGCCAATCTGATTGGTCAGTTGGTCTGTCACTCACCCTCTGGCCAATCAGATTGGTCCGTGGACCAGCCCCGCCCCGCACGCCTCATTGGTCACACTCACCCGCCGCCAACACAGCTACCCACGCTGCCCGCTCCTCGGTGCCGCCTCACATCTCCCTACATTCCCGACACCCACAGCAAACCCCAGCCTCTGCACCGCTACCCACGGCCAGCGGCGCCCGCTCCTCGGCGCCACAGCCTCACCTCAAACACCCCCCCTCCTCCACCTCACCTCTCGACACGCCGCCTCCTGTCCGCAAAACTCCCGCCGAGTAACCGATGCCGCCACCTCACATACTACCGCCGGGAGCACCAGAAGCCAGGTACCTCATCATCCCCCCCCCCCGCCGGGCCCGGAAGCCGGGTGGCGCCAGCAGCTATCACCACCCCCCAAACCCCCCCCCCGCGGCCGGGGTGGCGCCAGCAGGTATCGACCCCCCTCCCAGACCAGCGGCCAGGCCGGGAAGCCGGGAGCGCGAGCAGGTATCAACAACCACCCCCCACCCCCCTTCGCGGCAGGGCAGAAGAAAAAGCAGAGGGGGGGCACACACAATAACAACAAACTGACTGACAGACGAACTGCAACACGTACTGCCTGTCTGAAACACACACACACTAACTGACACACAAACACAGACTGACAAACACACACACTGACTGACGCGTACACAAACCCACTGACTGACACACACACATACACTGACTGACGCACACACACTGACTGACGCACACACACACTGACTGACTGGCTGACGCGCACACACTGACTGACGTGCACACACACACACCCACTGACTGACGCGCACACACACACACCTACTGACTGACACACACACATACACTGACTGACGCACATATACTGACTGACACACACACACTGACTGACACACACACACACTGACTGATGCACACACACACACTGACTGACGCACACACACTGACTGACTGACGCACACACACACACACACTGACGCACACACACACAGACACTGACTGATGCACACACACACACTGACTGACGCACACACACTGACTGACTGACTGACGCACACATACACATACTGACTGACGCACACACACACACACACTGACTGACTGACACACACACACACTGCATGAAGCTGTAAAGTTGGGGGGAAAGGAGCTGGAAAGGTGGGCGGGGGACCAGACAGGTAAATGGGGGGGGGGACCGGACCCGTAAAGTGGGGGGGAGCTGGATTGATGGGAACGGGGGACAAAAAGAGAGGGTGAGACAAGGGAGGAGAGAGAGAGGGTGTAGACAGGGGAAGAGAGTGGGAGAGAGGGGGAAGGGAGAGAGAGAGGGGGGAGACAGGGGAAGAGAGAGAGGGGAGAGGGGGGAAGAGAGGGAGGGGGGAGACAGGGAAAGCGAGAGAGAGGGGGAGGAGAGAGGAGAGAGAGTAGCAGGAACATTACATCCCGGGCAACGCCGGGTCTCTCAGCTAGTGTAAAATATACACTTACGTGTCTATGCTTTTTTTGTATATTGACTTTATAACTAGTTCCCTGAGGGATAGAATTAGCAAGCAGAGATCCATTATCGGAAATACAGAAACAATTATTGACACTGATAGTGCTAAAAATAATCCAAACCCATACTGTACATTTTCATCAGGCTAGATATTTAATGTACAAACAAAAAATATTTTCAAGTGAGACCTATTGTTATAATTTTTAGGATAGTATACATTTTTGCATTTTAAATACTGTTATAATTATAATATTGTGATTTTATGAAAATGTATAATAATAATTATCAGTTTGGGTTTCCATAATTAGTATAAAGTAAATTTAGAGTTACTAAATGTAATATTGATAATAAATACAGGGAGTGCAATGTTTAGAGTTTGTAAGAATACAATATTTATTACTAAATGCAATAATGCACATTCCTGACCCTGTATTTACTGTATTTATTATTGTACATTATAATTGGAAATTTTAAGCATGATAACATAGAGACATAGCAGCATATTTTCTATTTAATTGTTTTTAATTATAAGTTGTTTTATTTTTGGGTTTAGTAATGATGGTAGACATCTGTATGTAAATGTATGCAGTAGTATACAAAGGTATTGTTAACCCTGTGATTAGTTATGTATATTATACTTTACTAACATAGAATTTGTTTATAGGATTTTTTTTATAGACAAATTGATCAAGGTGGTGTGTGGTGTGTGTGTGTGTGTGTGTGTGTGTGTGTGTGTGTGTGTGTGTGTGTGTGTGTGTGTGTGTGTGTGTGTGTGTGTGTGTGTGTGTGTGTGTGTGTGTGTGTGTGTGTGTGTGTGTGTGTGTGTGTGTGTGTGTGTGTGTGTGTATATACAGTATATAGAAAACCAAGAACAGATCCTGTGCTCCTACCAATATGGGCTGACATTTACATTTAGAACCTTAATTTGTGTAATAAAGGAGTCATTTGGTTGCATCTTTTGATCAAAACATACAGGACACCTGCAAGCTCATATTGAACCCCCAAAATAACCACAACATATATATATATATATAAGCATATAGTGTCACAGAGGAGTGCTACTGAGCATGGCAATATATATTTAAAACCAGAGACAGAACATGAAACACAGACAGAGCTCAGTGCACATCCAGTGAAACCTATATACGGTACAGTGCCTAAATATATATGTATAGATATCTATTAAATAAAATGGTCTTTAAGCTTAACATTTTGGCCAAAGAGTTGTAAGCCCCTGAGCCACTACATGGCAGACCACATCTAAGGGTCCCTAACACGAATATAAATTCTTAATAAAAGCTTACTCCATAGCATCTCCCACTCTCAGGGGAACTTGCTTGCTTGCAGTGTGATTGTGACAAATCTAATACAGAGTGCTTTTCCTGGTAATGTACAGGTTAATAAAAGCTTAAATCAGACTTAGAACTATGCAACTAATTTTGACAAATTTATTATAAATAATTCTTCCTGGTAATGCACAGGTTCTTAAGAATTTATATTAGTGTTAGGGACCCTTGGACATACTGTAGAGTTAAATTATAAATAATACATGGTTACAAATACAGTTACATAAGTGAACAGGGTATACATTATATATGACATTGCATGCACAGTTAAGATACTATATATTATGGGCGTATGTCCAGGACATACCTGAAAACGAGAGGTAACTCTCAATGTATTACTTCCTGGTAACACATTTTATAAATACTGTAAATAAATACCTGCAATCTTCCCTGTTTCCAATCGTCATATGTGGATCATCATACAATACCACGCCAGATTTGAGTCCCATTTACCAAAGGATACGTAAGTGCTTGCTTGTCTCTTTTTCTCACTACGAGTCAGGAGATGTGTAACCGGGACTTAACCCTGTCTTAAAGGGCTTCAATAGAACGCCTGCATTGGTCTGAGGAATCCAATAGGAAGCTGGTTAATTGCCACCACAGACATTTAACCAGTCTCCGCCTGGCTAATTAGACAGTTAGAAAAGACTCCTGCTTGAACTGCAACTGGGAGATCTCTTGAGCACAGAGATAACTGGGTTGCCAAAAGAGACGCACAGGAATTGTTGTCTTGAACACAGAAGGACTGTGCTGGTTGCAAGACACCCTGAAATCAGACCCTCTACATCCATGGGGCAGAGGACCCTCTAACCCGCCAGAGGGTGACCCCCCCAATGGACACAACCCAGGGACTGACATAAAGAACCCCCTGCTTACAGGTATCGCTTTGGACGTTTGGAAAGAGGCCTATCCTCTCAGCCCTGCAGATAGGGACTGGGAAAGTGAGTTAGCACTTACACAGGTATAGTATATTTGTTTATTTGGTTGATTTCTTAAAGATGTATTGTTTAAAGCTAGGGGCTGAATAAAAACCATGGTTCCCCAAATATGTCTCCCCGGTTTGAGCACGTCTCTTACAAGGTGTTAAATACCTTGGTAGCACCAGTTTCTACCATAGCCACACAAAGAAACAGTAATTTACAGCCAAGCCATTTGCTACCACAGCAACTGATCAAATGAAGGTACTAGAAATAAACCAACTGTCCTCTCTTTGGCCGTCATTCATCCAACAAGTACACTCAGAGAGATAGAGTGAACTAGAAATAGAATGGGCTGTAAGGATACAAAGGGAGAACTTGTTCCAATACACACAGAAAAAAACAGCCAATATTATTGTCGCCTATAATAATATATTTTCACCCCTGAAGGACATCATGAAGGACCTGAACCAATGCTCACTGAGAATGAGGCACTAAAAAATATATTCACTGAACCACCTGTCACAGCCTATAAAGAACAAATCAATCTCTCTAACCTACTTATCAGAAAGTGTTTGTGCAAGAAATCCAATTCAACGATAATTATATTGTAATGTGTGAGACCGTTATCGAGTCAGCGTGTCAAGTGTGTCAGTATATATTCTGATAGGTCTTTCTTTCAATACATATTATATCTGATTTGCAATGGTTCTTTCTTAATTGGTATATATATTTTGGGACATAGTCAGTTACCATACATTGAAGAGTTATATTAAGGGTACAGCTGTCTCTAAAAGGTGCCTATGGAGAAGCCCTGTTTAGGTTGACACTGAGCGATTATTGACAACTGTTGGCTTTAGCTGATGCAGTGAGACTATGATGGTTTGATTCATAATGAGATCTGAGAATATTCCAGTATTCTATGTATAGAGTTGTAGGCACTTCCTATGACATCAGTTTGGAGCTGCAGGACTTCATTTGGAATCAAAATATATAGTAACTGCTGATTTAAGGCTATTATCTGGATAAATATCCAGCAGTGTTAGCTGAGATACAAGCAGAGAGAAGGGGGAGACAGGCGGAGAGGCACAGTGTCATGTTCTAGCCTGCAGTACACATGCTTATCCACCGGGGCTGCTCTCTCAAAGAACATTCCAGACCCTGAAACCTGACACCTCTGCACCTGTGTTCTACCTCTCAGCTTGCCTATTTAAATTTCCCTTTCCTGTTCCTCCCTTGTCTGTTTATACTGGTTCCTCTAGCACCTGCTAGGTTCCTGTATTTCCTGCTGCTGCCTTGGCTGCTCAAAGTGGTAAAATGATAAGTGCAAATAAAGCGCTAGTGTAAACAAAATTATACAATATATAGTGATGCAAACAGTGAAACAAAACCTGTGGTACAGTTTATGTGGGGGTAGTCCTTGAGCTGCCTGAGAGGTAGATCTGGTATCTTCCAACCAGATGAGAAGATTCGTGTGGAGTAGCCTCCTATGGCGCTTCAGGATGAAGAGTGGAATAGAGTCTTGTGTAGTAATTTCTTCTTACATGGAATACCTCAGAGAAGGGAACAAGAAATAAACAAAAACACCACAATAGTGTATTACCTTTGAGACAACAATTGCCGTGGTGGACAAGATACAAAGAGCATTTATTGGTTAAAACAATTGTAACCTCAATTAATATAAAACATGTATATGGTTAATAAACAATTAATAAACAGCAGACTTTTCTCCTGCTAAACAAGATGATAGTTCTCCTGCTGTATAAGAAATAGGCTTCCAAGCGCTTGTGCTTAAGGAAGCTACGTTGCTCCGCCGTGTGGTAAAACTGAGATCCTACTCACCGTCCATGAGTAGGACATGTACAGTGGTTCGGGGTCTTTGCCAGGGGTAGCCGCTCGCCGTTGGGTGCAGAACGTCCGTTAGTGCGGGGATATCTCCTGCGGTCCTCGTGGTCTTGCTGCCAACAGAGTAATTTCCAACCGTCTCCTCCCGCTGACGTCACCGTCTGGTGTGCACAGCTACGGGGTCCCTGGATAGCCAAAAACCTTCTTATACAGCAGGAGAACTATCATCTTGTTTAGCAGGAGAAAAGTCTACTGTTTATTAATTGTTTATTAACCATATACATGTTTTATATTAATTGAGGTTACAATTGTTTTAACCAATAGTTCTCCTGCTGTATAAGAAGGTTTTTGGCTATCCAGGGACCCCGTAGCTGTGCACACCAGACGGTGACGTCAGCGGGAGGAGACGGTTGGAAATTACTCTGTTGGCAGCAAGACCACGAGGACCGCAGGAGATATCCCCGCACTAACGGACGTTCTGCACCCAACGGCGAGCGGCTACCCCTGGCAAAGACCCCGAACCACTGTACATGTCCTACTCATGGACGGTGAGTAGGATCTCAGTTTTACCACACGGCGGAGCAACGTAGCTTCCTTAAGCACAAGCGCTTGGAAGCCTATTTCTTATACAGCAGGAGAACTATCATCTTGTTTAGCAGGAGAAAAGTCTGCTGTTTATTAATTGTTTATTAACCATATACATGTTTTATATTAATTGAGGTTACAATTGTTTTAACCAATAAATGCTCTTTGTATCTTGTCCACCACGGCAATTGTTGTCTCAAAGGTAATACACTATTGTGGTGTTTTTGTTTATTTCTTGTTCCCTTCTCTGAGGTATTCCATGTAAGAAGAAATTACTACACAAGACTCTATTCCACTCTTCATCCTGAAGCGCCATAGGAGGCTACTCCACACGTGCCTTGGCTGTTATTGCCCTGTTCCTCAGTCCCAGTCCTTTTCCCGAGTCCCAGTCCTGTTGCTGTCTCCTCAACATTGACCTCTTTCTGCTTGTGACCCCGACCACGCTATCTGCCGCCTGCCTCCGACCTCTGCTTGTGACCCCGACCACGCTCCCTGCTGTTCCTGCCACTGGGATCCACTCCTGTCGTAGATCAACCCTTGACACACAGGATGATAGATTACATCAGGATGTGAGGACATATCAATCATGAAGAGAGAGAGACAGGTTAAAACCAAGATGGAGGAAAGAAGTTTTATCATGCCATCGCCATTTATATTATATTTGTATGTAAGTAATCATCTTCAAAATAAACATTTGTTTTTGTGTACAACGACTAGAATGTTGAGTTCTTATATACTGGAGTAGCCTATAGAAAAAACGGGACATTTACTGCTGCGGCACAGTTTATTCGAGCATTTGCCCGTTCTGTGCCGCAGCAGTAGCCTGGCGCGCGCCCGAGTGTGACGGGCGCACGCCGAAGCAGCGTAAGAGCGCCCTCCGATCGGGGCGCTCTCCCTACCGCTGCCGGGTCCGCCGGGTCCCCCGGAACCCCCTGCCGCTGTCCCGCGATCGCGGGACACCAGGGCTCCCTCGGGGAGCCCCTGGACACGCGTGCAGGGGGCGCACGCTCCCGATGACGCGTGACCGCGCGTCTATGACGCGCGGCACGCCGAGGGGCGGCCACTAGCAAGCCGGGAGATTTCCCGGCTTGCGGTACCGACCACACTTCAATAAAGTGTGTCGGTAGTGTAAAAGTTTGCCATCGATGGAAAGATCTGCATTACAAGATTACAGTAGGTATGTCAACCTGCCACACGATGAAATGTGAAACCTGAAAACACATTTCCACAGAAACAACAATCTACACATCCCATCAAAGCACCATCGATGTAAAATGATCATTTACGTGCTGTGAAGTATCTGTATAGAAATAGAGCACAGACAGGGAAAAAATTAAAATAGCATAGATTATTTATAATCTTCAATGAGTATAACAAGTTTAAACTTTTCACTTGCTTTTGGTAAGCAAATACAAGCACGTGCAGTGTAAGAGAACACAGGACATCTCATCTCGCATATACCCCCATGAAACTGTTACTCGGCAAAACTCATAGGGGGAAAAACAGAGATGGGAGCACAAGGCACTTTTGGATCCCCGAGACAGTAATGGACTTCTGGTAAAAAAACTTGCGGGTGCAGCCCGTGGGCTGAGATGCCACGTGCAGAGTTGCTAAGGATTGAGCACAGTCTCCATCCGGCAGTTGTAAGTAGGGTATACCAGTCCAGGTTCCGGTTGATGTGGGAAGGGGTTTCCTTTATTCCCATATACATGCTCATATTTGAGGATAGCTAATTCACAGTTGAAGACCTTTGCTGTGATGATCCCAATGTGCTACTGTATATATTTAAACCTCCCATCTCCAGTTTTGAGATCACATCAGATGATGAGTCCTCTCCAGTGTTCAAAGTATATGCACATAAAGAAATGTAAATACTATATTGCTCCAATAAAAGGTATCACTACCTACAAATTATCAGAACTTCAAAAAAAATAAAAGGTTGAAAAATGATGTCATAAATATGTTTTGGACCATTTTGTTACCTCATAAGAAAAAGTAGACACAATAGTGCAGCCAATAATATTTTTTGTTCCTCAGCTGACCTACCTTAATTAAACTATTATATGCCATTAGTGTCACATATAAGTATGTTATGCTTTTAGTTTTACATAATACAGCAAAGCTATCATCACTGGGAAGATTTTGGCTACGTACCTTTTCTTTACACAGAGTATAGTCTGTTACCAAAAGATTGTCAGTCAACACAGTATAAACAGTGAAGATTAGTTATGGATATAGTGCATTTTATATGTATTCATTGCTATTGTATTTACACACATAACATAAATGTAACAGGATCCTCTAGAATGTCTGAATATCCAGTGTGAGTACTGATTCCTTATTAAACACTGGAAATATGTACATGGGGATTTCCAGACTTTTCCGGACAAAAACATACACAAGGAGATGTAGCATAGCAAATATAGAGCAGAATTTGTGAGTCATTTTCATCATCGATTCATCAGTAAAGCTTTTACAAAAGGAAATCACTTATAATGTATGTAGTAGCTGGACTGAAGGAGAAGCTCAGTGATAATTTCACTGTTGCATGTCATTACCCAGAATCCCCTGCTGCAGTGGAAGCACTGTTTGCTAAGCGATAATGGGGAAAGACAGGGTTGCAGACCTGTCTGAGACATGCAGATGCACCACAAGGGGTATTTTGTATTTACTGTGCACTGTCTTTGAAGAAGGTGAACCTTGTTTTAATCCTAGTGTCAGCTCCCCTTGTGACATTGAGCAAGTCACTCAATCTTTCTGTGCTTCAGGCACCAACGTGTGATTTTAATACAAAAACAATGGATGGCGCTCTAACACTCTTTAATATTATAAATCCCAGTGAGAAATGTGACATAAAAATATAATGTGTAATAAACCAGATAAGCCAGGTCTAACAAATGCAAGTGCAGTGTTGTGCTATGTGTTGCGTCATTTTGTATGTTGCACTCTCCTTTCTGTTTTTGTTTCTACAAGTGCAGTGTGATTCAAACCTATAACACAGTGATAGGTGATAAAGGTGTTTGAAATAAAGTATAAGAGGTATAGTGTTAGTGTTAGGACCTGCGATATTATGGTCATGCCTTGGAAGTGTCTCGCAGGCTTATACGCTTTGGCCAAAGGGTTAACTAAATTACCCCTTTTTCAAGAGATATATAGGTATTTCAATGTGTAATTTTGTCACATAGGATGTTGCTCTGGACTTCTTTGTTTCTTGTTTATACAATTAGCCACGCCCAGTAGCACTCCTTTTGACACATATATATATATATATATTGTGGTCATTTTGGTTTCTGACAGCTTGCTGGGTATCTGTGTGTTTATAAGAGGTATAAACCTCCACTTAACTCTCAAATAGGCTGTTCCAAAAAGTAATGCCAAAACAATATTCTCCAAACATAAGGGGAGCGGTGGTATAAACCATGTAAAATAGATAAATTACATAGTGCAATAAAGCTAAATACAAAAATGTGGGTAAATAACCCCCAGAAATTCCCACTCACAATGGAGCAGTAGGTGAAGGCATTATCCCAGAAAGGACAAACAATAGTGCAGACGAAAATTCAAAACAATGTAAATCGCAGATATTTTGAGCATTGACGAATGGACAGTGTCCCTGTGTATATATGGAGAATCGCGATCCAACGGCTTCCTCGTGTGTGGCGCCACCTCGTCTCGCTAGCACATCCGCATGTGTCACTTCTGGTTATGTCACTTCTGGTTCCCGGTTAACGGTCACACGGAAATCAGAGGAATGGCAAGTCTTTAGTTCTTCACTCTCACTGGTGCAAAAAGCTTAAAATATCTGCTATTTTGTAAGCCTTGAATCTTAAGATTTCTTTTATAAGTTACAATGTTTTGCATTTTCGTCTGCACTATTATTTGTTCTATTTACCTGAGATCCACTGGGAAAACTAGATATCTTACCCAAGACAGGGATAGTACTGCCACTGACTGGGATACCTACTGCCACTGACTGAGATAACTACTGCCACTGACTGGGATAACTACTGCCACTGACTGAGATAACTACTGCCACTGACTGGGATAACTACTGCCACTGACTGGGATAACTACTGCCACTGACTGGGATAACTACTGCCACTGACTGGGATAACTACTGCCACTGACTGGGATAACTACTGCCACTGACTGGGATAACTACAGCCGCTGACTGAGATAACTACTGCCACTGACTGAGAACTACTGCCACTGACTGGGATAACTACTGCCACTGACTGGGATAACTACTACCACTGACTGGGATAACTACTGCCACTGACTGAGATATCTACTGCCACTGACTGGGATAACTACGGCCACTGACTGGGATAACTACTGCCACTGACTGGGATAACTACTGCCACTGACTGGGATAACTACTGCCACAGACTGGGATAACTACTGCAACTGACTGGGATAACTACAGCCACTGACTGGGATAACTACTGCCACTGACTGGGATAACTACTGCCACTGACTGGGATAACAACTGCCACTACTGCCACTGACTGGGATAACTTCTGCCACTGACTGGGATAACTACTGCCACTGACTGGGATAGCTACTGCAACTGACTGGGATAACTACTGCCACTGACTGGGATAACTACTGCCAGTGAGTGGGATAACTACTGCCACTGACTGGGATAACTACTGCCACTGACTGGGATAACTACTGCCACTGACTGGGATAACTACTGCCACTGACTGGCATAACTACTGCCACTGACTGAGATAACTACTGCCACTGACTGAGATAACTACTGCCACTGACTGGGATAACTACAGACACTGACTGGGATAACTACTGCCACTGACTGTGATAACTATTGCCACTGACTGGGATAACTACTGCCACTGACTGGGATAACTACTGCCACTGACTGAGATAACTACTGCCACTGACTGAGATAACTACTGCCGCTAAATGAGATAACTACTGCCGCTGACTGAGATAACTACTGCCACTGACTGGGATAAATACTGCCACTGACTGGGATACCTACTGCCACTGACTGGGATAACTACTGCCACTGACTGGGATAACTACTGCCACTGACTAAGATAACTACTGCCACTGACTGGGATAACTACAGGCACTGACTGGGATACCTACAGCCACTGACTGACATAACTACTGCCACTGACTGGGATAACTAAAGCCACTGACTGGGATACCTACTGCCACTGACTGGGATAACTACTGCCACTGACTGGGATAACTACTGCCACTGACTGATTTAACTACTGCCGCTGACTGAGATAACTACTGCCACTGACTGAGATAACTACTGCCACTGACTGGGTTAACTACTGACACTGACTGGGATAACTACTGCCACTGACTAAGATAACTACTGCCACTGACTGGGATAACTACTGCCACTGACTGGGATAACTACTGCCACTGACTGGGATAACTACTGCCACTGACTGAGATATCTACTGCCACTGACTGGGATAACTACGGCCACTGACTGGGATAACTACTGCCACTGACTGGGATAACTACTGCCACTGACTGGGATAACTACTGCCACAGACTGGGATAACTACTGCAACTGACTGGGATAACTACAGCCACTGACTGGGATAACTACTGCCACTGACTGGGATAACTACTGCCACTGACTGGGATAACAACTGCCACTACTGCCACTGACTGGGATAACTTCTGCCACTGACTGGGATAACTACTGCCACTGACTGGGATAACTACTGCAACTGACTGGGATAACTACTGCCACTGACTGGGATAACTACTGCCAGTGAGTGGGATAACTACTGCCACTGACTGGGATAACTACTGCCACTGACTGGGATAACTACTGCCACTGACTGGGATAACTACTGCCACTGACTGGCATAACTACTGCCACTGACTGAGATAACTACTGCCACTGACTGAGATAACTACTGCCACTGACTGGGATAACTACAGACACTGACTGGGATAACTACTGCCACTGACTGAGATAACTATTGCCACTGACTGGGATAACTACTGCCACTGACTGGGATAACTACTGCCACTGACTGAGATAACTACTGCCACTGACTGAGATAAGTACTGCCGCTAACTGAGATAACTACTGCCGCTGACTGAGATAACTACTGCCACTGACTGGGATAAATACTGCCACTGACTGGGATACCTACTGCCACTGACTGGGATAACTACTGCCACTGACTGGGATAACTACTGCCACTGACTAAGATAACTACTGCCACTGACTGGGATAACTACAGGCACTGACTGGGATACCTACAGCCACTGACTGACATAACTACTGCCACTGACTGGGATAACTAAAGCCACTGACTGGGATACCTACTGCCACTGACTGGGATAACTACTGCCACTGACTGGGATAACTACTGCCACTGACTGATTTAACTACTGCCGCTGACTGAGATAACTACTGCCACTGACTGAGATAACTACTGCCACTGACTGGGTTAACTACTGACACTGACTGGGATAACTACTGCCACTGACTAAGATAACTACTGCCACTGACTGGGATAACTACTGCAACTGACTGGGATAACTACTGCCACTGACTGGGATAACTACTGCCACTGTGTGGGATAACTACTGCCACTGACTGGGATAACTACTGCCACTGACTGGGATAACTACTGCCACTGACTGGGATAACTACTGCCACTGACTGGGATAACTACTGCCACTGACTGGCATAACTACTGCCACTGACTGAGATAACTACTGCCACTGACTGAGATAACTACTGCCACTGACTGGGATAACTACAGACACTGACTGGGATAACTACTGCCACTGACTGAGATAACTATTGCCACTGACTGGGATAACTACTGCCACTGACTGGGATAACTACTGCCACTGACTGAGATAACTACTGCCACTGACTGAGATAACTACTGCCGCTGACTGAGATAACTACTGCCGCTGACTGAGATAACTACAGCCACTGACTGGGAAAACTACTGACAGTAACTGGGATAACTACTGCCACTGACTGAGATAACTACTGCCACTTACTGGGATAACTAAAGCCACTGACTGGGATACCTACTGCCACTGACTGGGATAACTACTGCCACTGACTGGGATAACTACTGCCACTAACTGATTTAACTACTGCCGCTGACTGAGATAACTACTGCCACTGACTGAGATAACTACTGCCACTGACTGGGTTAACTACTGCCACTGACTGAGATAACTACTGCCGCTGACTGAGATAACTACTGCCGCTGACTGGGATAACTACTGCCGCTGACTGGGATAACTACTGCCAGTGACTGAGATAACTACTGCCACTGACTGGGAAAACTACTGCCACTGACTGGGATACATACTGCCACTGACTGGGATAATTACTGCCACTGACTGGGATAACTACTGCCACTGACTGGGATAACTACTGCCACTGACTGGGATAACTACTGCCACTGACTGGGATAACTACTGCCACTGACTGGGATAACTACTGCCACTGACTGGGATAACTACTGCCACTGACTGGGATAACTACTGCCACTGACTGGGATAACAACTGCCACTGACTGGGATAACTACTGCCACTGACTGGGATAACTACTGCCACTGACTGGGATAACTACTGCCAGTGACTGGGATAACTACTGCCACTGACTGGGATACCTACTGCCAGTGACTGGGATAACTAATGCCACTGACCGGGATAACTACTGCCACTGACCGGGATATCTACTGCCACTGACTGGGATAACTACTGCCACTGACCGGGATACCTACTGCCACTGACCGGGATAACTACTGCCACTGACTGGGATACCTACTGCCACTGACTGGGATAACTAGAGCCACTGACTGGGATAACTATTGCCACTGACTGGGATAACTACTGCCACTGACTGGGATAACTACTGCCACTGACTGGGATAACTACTGCCACTGACTGGGATAACTACTGCCACTGACTGGGATAACTACTGCCACTGACTGGGATAACTACTGCCACTGACTGGCATAACTACTGCCACTGACTGAGATAACTACTGCCACTGACTGAGATAACTACTGCCACTGACTGGGATAACTACAGACACTGACTGGGATAACTACTGCCACTGACTGAGATAACTATTGCCACTGACTGTGATAACTACTGCCACTGACTGGGATAACTTCTGCCACTGACTGAGATAACTACTGCCACTGACTGAGATAACTACTGCCGCTGACTGAGATAACTACTGCCGCTGACTGAGATAACTACTGCCACTGACTGGGATAAATACTGCCACTGACTGGGATACCTACTGCCACTGACTGGGATAACTACTGCCACTGACTGGGATAACTACTGCCACTGACTAAGATAACTACTGCCGCTGACTGAGATAACTACTGCCACTGACTAAGATAACTACTGCCACTGACTGGGATAACTACTGACACTGACTGGGATAACTACTGCCACTGACTGAGATAACTACTGCCGCTGACTGAGATAACTACAGCCACTGACTGGGATACCTACTGCCACTGACTGAGATAACTACTGCCACTGACTGGGATAACTAAAGCCACTGACTGGGATACCTACTGCCACTGACTGGGATAACTACTGCCACTGACTGGGATAACTACTGCCACTGACTGATTTAACTACTGCCGCTGACTGAGATAACTACTGCCACTGACTGAGATAACTACTGCCACTGACTGAGATAACTACTGACACTGACTGGGATAACTACTGCCACTGACTGAGATAACTACTGCCGCTGACTGGGATAACTACTGCCGCTGACTGGGATAACTACCGCCACTGACTGGGATAACTACTTCCACTGACTGGGATAACTACTGCCACTGACTGGGATACATACTGCCACTGACTGGGATAACTACTGCCACTGACTGGGATAACTACTGCCACTGACTGGGATAACTACTGCCACTGACTGGGATAACTACTGCCACAGACTGGGATAACTACTGCAACTGACTGGGATAACTACAGCCACTGACAGGGATAACTACTGACACTGACTGGGATAACTACTGACACTGACTGAGATAACTACTGCCGCTGACTGAGATAACTACAGCCACTGACTGGGAAAACTACTGACAGTAACTGGGATAACTACTGCCACTGACTGAGATAACTACTGCCACTTACTGGGATAACTAAAGCCACTGACTGGGATACCTACTGCCACTGACTGGGATAACTACTGCCACTGACTGGGATAACTACTGCCACTGACTGATTTAACTACTGCCGCTGACTGAGATAACTACTGCCACTGACTGAGATAACTACTGCCACTGACTGGGTTAACTACTGCCACTGACTGAGATAACTACTGCCGCTGACTGAGATAACTACTGCCGCTGACTGGGATAACTACTGCCGCTGACTGGGATAACTACTGCCAGTGACTGAGATAACTACTGCCACTGACTGAGATAACTACTGCCACTGACTGGGATAACTACTGCCACTGACTGGGATACATACTGCCACTGACTGGGATAATTACTGCCACTGACTGGGATAACTACTGCCACTGACTGGAATAACTACTGCCACTGACTGGGATAACTACTGCCACTGACTGGGATAACTACTGCCACTGACTGGGATAACTACTGCCACTGACTGGGATAACTACTGCCACTGACTGGGATAACTACTGCCACTGACTGGGATAACAACTGCCACTGACTGGGATAACTACTGCCACTGACTGGGATAACTACTGCCACTGACTGGGATAACTACTGCCAGTGACTGGGATAACTACTGCCACTGACTGGGATACCTACTGCCACTGACTGGGATAACTAATGCCACTGACCGGGATAACTACTGCCACTGACCGGGATATCTACTGCCACTGACTGGGATAACTACTGCCACTGACCGGGATACCTACTGCCACTGACCGGGATAACTACTGCCACTGACTGGGATAACTAGAGCCACTGACTGGGATAACTATTGCCACTGACTGGGATAACTACTGCCACTGACTGGGATAACTACTGCCACTGACTGAGATAACTACTGCCACTGACTGGGATAACTACTGCCACTGACTGAGATACCTACTGACACTGACTGGGATAACTAGTGCCACTGACTGGGATAACTACTGCCACTGACTGAGGTAACAACATTCACTGACTGGGATACCTACTGACACTGACTGGGATAACTACTGCCACTGACTAGGATAACTACTGCCACTGACTGAGATAACTACTGCCACTGACTGGGATAACTTCTGCCACTGACTGAGATAACTACTGCCACTGACTGAGATAACTACAGCCACTGACTGGGATACCTACTGACACTGACTGGGATAATTACTGCCACTGACATAGATAACTACTGCCACTGACTGAGAACTACTGCCACTGACTGGGATAACTACTGCCACTGACTGGGATAACTAAAGCCAATGACTGGGATAACTACTGCCACTGACTGGGATAACTACTGCCACTGACTGGGATAACTACTGCAACAGAATGGGATAACTACTGCCACTGACTGGGATAACTACTGCAACAGACTGGGATAACTTCTGCCACTGACTGGGATACCTACTGCCACTGACTGGGATAACTACTGCCACTGACTGGGATACCTAATGCCACTGACTGGGATACCTACTGCCACTGACTGGGATACCTACTGACACTGACTGGGATAACTACTGCCACTGACTGGGATAACTACTGCCACTGACTGGGATAACTACTGCCACTGACTGAGATAACAACAGCCACTGACTGGGATACCTACTGACACTGACTGAGATAACTACTGCCACTGACTGGAATAAATACTGCCACTGACTGGGATAACTACTGCCACTGACTGGGATAACTACTGCCACTGACTGGGATACCTACTGCCACTGACTGGGATACCTACTGCCACTGACTGGGATACCTACTGCCACTGACTGGGATAACAACTGTACTGACACTGACTGGGATAACTACTGCCACTGAATGGGATAACTACTGCCACTGACTGGGATAACTACGGCCACTGACTAGGATAACTACTGCCGCTGACTGGGATAACTACTGCCGCAGACTAGGATAACTACTGCCACTGACTGGGAAAATTACTGCCACTGACTGGGATAACTACTGCCACTGACTGGGATAACTACTGCCACTGACTGGGATAACTACTGCCACTGACTGGGATAACTACTGCCACTGACTGGGATAACTACTGCCACTGACTGGGAAAACTACTGCCACTGACTGGGATAACTACTGCCACTGACTGGGATATCTACTGCCACTGACTGGGATAACTACAGCCACTGACAGGGATAACTACTGCCACTGACAGGGATAACTACTGCCACTGACTGGGATACCTACTGCCACTGACTGAGATAACTACTGCCACTGACTGAGATAACTACTGCCACTGACTGGGATAACTACTGCCACTGACTGAGATAACTACTGCCACTGACTGGGATACCTACTGCCACTGACTGGGATAACTACTGCCACTGACTGGGATAACTTTTGCCACTGACTGGGATACTTACTGCCACTGACTGGGATAACTACTGCCACTGACTGGGATAACTACTGCCACTGACTGGGATAACTACTGCCACTGACTGGGATACCTACTGCCACTGACTGGGATACCTACTGCCACTGTCTGGGATACCTACTGCCACTGACTGGGATAACTACTGCTCCATTTAATTTTTCTTTTTTAATACCACCGCTCCCTTTACGTTTGGAGAATACCAACATTTGATTGTATGCAGGGCAGGACAGGGACTTATTGTGCAAAAAAAACACACATAAATTTGTTTTCACGTAGAATATAGGAATTGAAGGCTAAAATCTTGCAAATTCTTTTCTCCTTTGCTATGATGGTGAGAGATTGATGCAGTAACTCACCGAGGTTAATCTTTTGCAATCTGGGCCTGAAACATGTCGCCACCAATAGAATACAGCAGGTTATTGTATGTGGGTGGAGAGTCAGAAGCAATAAACATCTTGAGTTTGCCACATTTTTAAGACTATTTACTATCAAGAATGATTTAATTATATTAAATATTGCATTCGGTTCTCATGAGTGTCTTTTTTCCTGGTTCTTGCCACAAGTAAAATAGGTAAGTCAGTGTCTGTGTTAGAAAGGTGAGACGACCATAAGTGTCATTTCTTAAAATGTTCACAAGCTTCGAAAGTCCAATATTTGTCATATTTGTGAGAGTTTCGCATATGTCTCTTCCTCTTATTCATGAGAAAGCACTTCCACACCCAGATCCCACTGAACACCCGTTCCTCTTCATTTCCCTTCTGTAGGATGCTGATGTCCTTAAAAAACCGATCCAGCCTGCCGGCCATCCCACCTACAATCCTTTACTCAGACGCCTACTCGGCCGGCTCTTCAGGCCCTCAAGACCTCGCATTCTGCCAGCAATGGACAGTAGAAAGCCTCACCTCTTTACCCACCATCAATTGGTAAGACCAAGCCAGCCGACAGCTTTTCCAGGTCCCAAGAACAGTGGTTTGGCTGAGGCCACTAGTAACAGAGTGGGGGAGGTGGGGTGGGGAAGGTGTGTGGTGTTTACTTAGCTGGGGTGGGAGGCTGGCTGTTAAGGAGGGATCACTGTGGAGGGGAGAACAGGTCCTGCAGAGCACAGAGGTCCCAGCAGCTGGACCCAGAAGTTGGGCCTGAAATCTCTATTCTGTGCAGAAATATCATTGGGAAATATTGATATTAGATGGTAACCCTTCTGATCATGCCCCATTTCCATCCCTATATATACAGTCTAGAAGGGCTGATTCCCATTATAAACATACCTCTCTCCTGCCAATTTATCAAAGTCCCCTGGCTAAATAAATTGATGCTAACACCATCATATTATTTGGGAAAAAAAGCATCCCATTGAAAGCAATTGGACTATCTACTTTGACGGAGGAATCGTTTCTTTCCACTAGTTTTGCAGCCAGAAGACTCTCATTGACAGACCACTGTTCTGCACACCATTTATTACAGGACAAATCCCAGTGATTTAACAGGATTACTTTTCTTCGTTAAATCTGGTTCTGTTTTGGGCTTCATTTGATTAGCAGATTTTATTAAATAGTTCTCCAAGAAAGTGTTTTCCAATGGTCCAAACAATAATACATTGAATCTGTTTCCTTGTAAAACTACGGTATACAGTACCAGTTAACCCAACCAGTGCCCTATGAATAATGTTTAAGAATTGATTTATTAGAATTTAACATAATCGCTGTCTTGTTCATAGTATAAGTCGCCCATAGAGCTTTCAATATGGAATGGAGTCGTACTGGGTATCAATGTCTTCCCTTTGTTTTTTCTTTCTGTATCCCTCTATCAATTGTGAAAATGGGACTTCAACAGCAATAGCCCATTATGACCTTCTGGCGTGGGGTGGAGGGGGAGTGCAGGGGCATCTGTCCCGGGCCTGGCAGAGGGACCCGCTCTGTTGGTCCAAAAACAGGTTAAGCCCCTCTTCTGTTTTTAGCCTCCTGGGTGGATGGACCTACCCTTTGGTGCTGGGTAGAACCTGGATGGACCTTGCTCCACAGGTAGGACCCAGGGGGAGGAGGCAGAGTGAGAAAGGGAAGAGAGGTGGGGGAGAAAGAGAGAGAAGTGGGGGGGAAAGGTGAGAGAATTATAGTGAGAGGGAGGGGGAGAGTAAGAGAGGGGAGCAGGTAAGGAGGGGGAGGAAGGGAGAGAGAGAGTAAGAGGGTAGAGTTAAATAGGTGGGGTGAGAGGGGAAAAGAGAGAGAGAGAGGAAGAGAGAGAAAAAGTTAAAGTAGAAGAGAAAGAGGTGGGGGAGAAGGTGGAGAGGGAAGTGTGTGTGAGAGAGAGATGGGGGAGTGTGTGAGCGATAAAGAGTGGGGGAATGCGTGAGGGGGGGGGGGTGAATCGCAGGGCCACCGACAGGGGGAGAAGACACCTTTCTCCATACAACCCTGTCCTGGGCCCCCGGGAACGCTATTGGCTGCTCTGTGCACATTAACTGCAGGACTACTCTTTCCATGGCCACTGACAAGGGGGAGATAGCCAGGATTACTGTCTCATTCCCCCCCCCCACCACCAGCCCCCACCCTCTTATTGCTGCCGGGCCTCCCTCCCTCGATGGTCCCTATGAATTCAGCTAGATTGTTACATCAGAGGAAGAGCACCAAATGTGTACATTTATACACATTCAATTAAAAACCTGTACCAAATCTGGTCTAAAGATGATTGGGAAATCTTTACTAATTCTCCCGCTTTGCCTGATTTTGGCTGACATTTTTACATTTTTGCTAGTTTTTAGTGTTTGCACATGACCCCCAAAGACACTCTATTTCTTTGCTATTTGTGTTCATTAAGCAGCTTTCCGGTAGCAATCCCACCCATTGTGTATGCTGATTTGCTTTACAGAATTCGATCAGGGGGGTCTCTGATGCTGAAACATGTTATTTCTAGCTTTGTGGACCCTCAAGATACTTCCAGGTTTAGTTCCTAATGCTCTTTCGGGACATTTAAAGTTTGCCTTATACCTCCGGTGGTGTTGTGGCTCCCTGTTGGCTCAGGAAAACCACAAGATTTAGCTGCATTTTTAATTTGTATTAAGATAAAGAAAACCCTGGAAACTAAACCGCTAAATATCTTGGGAACCAGGTGGTCCTCTGAGCTAACAATAGCGCGTTTCTGCTCCAGATGGCTCCTCAGTTTGAATTCTGTGGAAAAAATATGGGGGGGGGAAACCAGTAGGTGGTATTACATACTTACATAGTAGATAAGGTTGAAAAAAGACGTACGTCCATCAAGTTCAACCAATTATAAATTTAGACGACAGATACTTTATCCTATATTGGTACTTACTGTATATTGATCCAGAGGAAGGCAAACAAAAAACCCCAGTGACACATCATATAATGATATCTCATAAGGGGAAAATATATTTCTTCTTGACTCCAAAAATTGTCAGTCAGATTATTCCCTGGATCAACATCCTTCCCATGTTTACTACTTTAACATCTCATGATGCTGGTTATGCCCTTTATTTGAGCAGGAAACAGTAAAACAACCAGACTAATAGATTACATATTACAATTCTAAATAAATAAAAACAGAAACCACTGTCCAAACTCAGCTGGATTTAATTTAGAACGATTTATGCTAAATGACACTATTACTGAACATTGTCTGAATTACAAACAATGTTGGGTGTCTGATTCATTGATGAATAACTAATCTGTTGCAATAGTCAGTTTAATAACCCTAGCATCTCAGTTGTACCAGATTTTCGCTCTGATTGGAAACTCCCCCAGTCATAAATAAATGACTAAATGGGAATCGGAAATTGTCTGATGAAGACAGTGGTGACACTTGGGTTGAAACTGTTGTGATTAGATGCTCAGTTTTTCCAACCATGTCCTCATGACTCATGAGTGTTTGGTCCATTCATTGTGTTTTTTTTAATAGAAGATATTTTGAAATCCAGGACTTGTCCCTAGCCACATGATGAAACAGATCCCAGGTGCCAATACTGGATGCTACTTGACACCAACCCAACTACACCCCATTTATCCAAACATGTTCTGTGTGTGGTCAGGCATGTGGTCAGGTTGGAAAGCATGCCCACGTTTGGTCGTTCTTACCTGCGATCAAGAGATTTTAGAGAAAAAGTTATCAACTTATAGAACAAGTCACTAAAAAAACAGATTTTCGTTTCAAGGTAGCCCAATCCCTGATTTTAATAGGACCACTTAATGATTGATAGTTCAGATTCTAATGCATATCGGAAGCAACCGGCTGCTCTCTCTTGTAACTTTAGCTCTATTGAATTAATGATATGTATGAATTCTATTTACTGTGCCTATTAACTAATTATTAACTCCAGCCCTAATGTTTTTCATTTTGAATGAATGAAATTGTGCTAATAGAAAACACTGGCAGCCAGGCTAAGAGGTATATGTATCGAGGCAATTTTGGAGCAGAGCTGAACTTCCTGCATCAATGTATAGCATTAAAGTACTAATGTTGTCTCATCTGCCCCATCTTGTAACTTGGGGACTATTAGTAAGAGAAGTTGGGTGGGAGTTACATGGCTGCACAGACGAGTCTATGTGACATTTATGCTTATCTCCGAAGCAAGGTGGTTCAACCTATTCTTCTATGCATTCTTCCCCTCCCTCCCCTCTTCGTTTTCTTTTTGTACCCTGTGCCCCAGTATTGTTAAGATCTGAAATAAAGACTAAACATATACAGTATAATAACCCAGGCTTAACCATTCAGAGATGTACGGGGTCTGCAATGCATTGCACTGCACTATTTTGCAATGGGATTCAGGCCCCTACCGCACTGAATGGGTTAATATGCTCCTATCTTCTAGGAAAACAAGGAATTTCCCCAACAGCTGGAGTTCATCATTAAACAGACTGTGTGTGAAAAATCCAACAACACAAGCCAGGAACGTTGTGCATTTAAAGAAAAAAGCGTACGTACAGCTGCAATTAAAAGGCATAGGGCGGCACAAGGTCCCCTTCCATCACAGCCAAGCTAAGTTCTGCCCCGCTATCCTCCTGTCCCGCAGCTGTTGATGGTACCTGAAGTATAGTAGAGCATGGTCAAACTGCAGGAGATAAAGGAGCATAAAGGGGAGAGAGGGAGAGGAGAGAGAGATGGGCACCCAGGTAGAATGGGGAGAAATAGTAAAGGATGAGAAAGAGAGAACGAGAGGAAGATAACAAAGTCAGAGGCACACAAGCAGGGAGAGATAGGAGGTAGAACAGGTGTGGAAAGAAAGACAAGGAGATGGGGGGATGTGAGGGAAAAGGGGGCCGGTTAGAGAGATGTGAAGTGAATGGATGCAAGCTGGAGAGAGAAGGAAGGGGCAATGAGAAGAGACACGATGAATCAAATGAGAGAGAACTGACCACACTGGAAATACAGAGGAGACGAAGAATAGAGACAAGTCTCAAAAGACTAAAGTCTCTTCCCCATGCAAGAAGAGTACAGTCCCATTGAATTGAATGGGACTAACATCTTCTCCAGCACAGGGGCAGTGACCCCACAGTATATTGTATAGCAGCAACGGGGGTTGTGGTTCAGGTGCTGGAAAAAGAGAATGAGAGAAAGTGAACAGCACTGGGGATGTAGGGAGGAGATACAACAGAGAAATGCATGATGGGGCACAAATGGGAGTGTAACACTAGCACGTGTGTGTAACTCGAATAAGGGAGCCTTGGGACTAAGAGAGGATGGTGCACAGGAAGGAGGCAAAGGGAGAGAGAGGAGGGGAAATTAAAGAAAGAGGCTTAGCATACAGGATATCAAGATAGGGAAGACTCGAGGTAACAGGAGATACTCTTATTCAGTATGCTCAAATGTATGCTCAAATGAATTGTAGTACAGACAAGACAACGAGTATTCTAATGCTTGCCTTAAACTAGCCAGGTTACATTCTGGGTACATGCTGGGTGTAACCTGGCTAGTTTAAGGCAAGTTTAAGGCATTTCTGCATTGACTAATGACCCATCGGATTAACACAGCACGGGTCCCTGGCAGTCCCATTCAGTTTGAATGGGACTGCCAGGGACCCACGCTGTTAATCTGATGGGCCATTAGTCAATGCAGAAATGCCTTAAACTTGCCTTAAACACGACCCAGCATGTACCAGCATGTACTTGGGTCTTTTTGGCGATTGCCACTGGTTTGTGTTAGAATAACCGTCGGCACTACAGTACATGCGTGCTGAAGCATAGCACCTGTTTGTGGGCCGTATTCAACACAATTAATTATGCATTCGCCTTTATTTAAGTGAATGAAAGCTAATGATTGGTGACTGTTACCTGGTTCTCACTATATTGAATAGGGGCAAAAAGACAATATTGCAAGAACAGTTATATATTCATTTAAAATAGACGCTTTGCCTGTGGGACAAGTAATTCACTCTGCATTGTACCTTTGCATACACCCACTCATACATACACATAAACTGCAAAGGTTTACTGAATAATGAATAATAATAGAATTGTACTGGATATATGTATAATAATAAAAGTTTACTGAATATATAAAACAGTCAACACTTAAAAGATGAAAAATTATAACATTCCTATATTATTTTTCATGTACTATATTATTATAAATGTATATTATTTTTAGATATTGTATTATTAATTGATTTAGGGTATTTTTATTACTTTTATTATTATGATTTAAGGTTAACATATCAATATCTTACAAATAAATATCAGCCTTATTAAAAACCATATAAGAAAGTCAGTAGACATATTTAAGTGATGGGCAGGTAGACTTTGAACATCCCTAGTACTGTATGAGACTGTAATTATATTTCCCGTTGCAGATTGTAAAGACGTGTTCTGCGTATCTGACGGAGCAGGAGCCCATGAAGTACATAGTTACTTGTAACAATGTGACCACAGAGGTAGAGTTTGTGTTATTCTATAAGAACGTGAAAAATAACAAATAGTTGTAAAATATACACTAGCCAGAATAGGTTTTGCTGGCAGTATTTGTTTGAGACAAGGATACATGGAATAAGTATTCCGAGTACTGGGAGGGTCCAGTAGAGCATGGATATCTCAGGGGCCGGAGGGTTTCCAAAGCTGAAAGTACCATGGTTCAGCGCTATCCTCTTGTTCAGGTAATCAGGAAATGAATAATACACCGGTTAATTTGTAGGGAATTGCTGCTTTTATATATATCCCCTTTAATATATGTATCAATACAATACAATCAATACAATCCACAATCCACACAATGATAAGTAATTAGCTAAGTTGCTCATCGAGCCGTTCTCCTATGATTGAACAGTGAAAATTCAGCTTGGGGGTTCACTAAATGGCTGTTAGTGCAGCAGAAAAGGACCAACGATGCAAAGTTCTGTGGGGAAGATCATGTGACCAGGCTGTCACTCGATACAATTGGTGCACTGCTAGAGAGAGGGCAGGGCTCAAAAACGGTGTACCAGAGCCTGTTTCAGAAGAGGAAGGGGATGTGACTTTGAGAAAGGGTGCTATAAAGACAAAAAATGCTTGTTACGTTATAATACATAAAAAATATCATTCAGAGCTGTTTAAAATAATGCTACAACTATTTTCTTATAGTACAGAACTGATTGATTTAACAAAACCATATATGTAGGATATTGCTAGGTCTGCAGCTTTAGAGGAGCAATCCATGCAACAGCCTGCTTTTTTTTTCTTTTTTTTTAATAAATCAGTTCTATAGTATTAGATAATACATACTACATTTTTTTTTTAATTTAACTCCTGATGCCAGTTTTAATACACTGAGCATCCTTTGATTTCTATAGCAGGTTTTATCCCACCTCCCCAACAGTGCAAGATCTTTGTAACACGTTCCCGTTTGTGATAATTTGTTGTCAATATTCTCAGCAGTTCGAGACAAAAACTGCAACAATAGATCATGTTACCCTAGTAACATAAGAATATATTGTAGCTGCTGAGGTACACTGACTGAAGAATTGATTGAAACTGAAAAGTGGCCATTTAGTGAACCCTGGAAGCAGGATCTGAGCTGATCACAGGAGAACAAATCGATCGCCAGCTTAGGTAATTAGTTTTCAATAAAGGTAATCAAAGGCTGCATATATATAAACAAAAAAACGTGTTTTTGTGGGGGTGGGGGGAGGAGGGGGGTTTGTTTTTTAAAGTGTTGCTTGGATTGCCTCTTTAAAACAGCTGCAAACAGTTAATCTAAAACTACTTTTGCACTGATACATCACCGCAATCTTTTACCAAAGTGTTGACAAAGTTGGAACATGACTGACCATCTTTCTGCATTTATTCCGTGGCAGGGGCCTGCAGAAGAATCTCAGATAGAAATCATTGAGAACATCACTACAGGTGCTGAAAGTGAAGAAGGGAGCGGAAGTGGGGGAGGCGAGATGATGGAAGATGTTCATTTAGGTCTCTCTCGTTGTTTGAGCTGCATTTTCGGCATTCTTAGGGCACCATGAATTCTATAAGAATCCTAGCAACATTATAAGTTCAATAACATAGATATACACAGCATATAAATAATTGAGTCTTTATTGAGTCTTTATTGTGAAAATCCAAAAAAAGTGTCTAGATACCCCATGTGTTAAATCATTAAGAATGGTTCTCCTATGCTTCAATATATATAGTTCTTAGTGGTCTGGTAGTTCTACCTATATATTGTATTCCGCATGATAACTAAGCATGTATACTAACAATTTGATATTACAATTGACGAATCCTTTTACACTCCATTTGGTGCCATTGGTCCTAGATAGAACTTCTTTGGTGTTGTGAATACTCTGGGGACACATTTTGCAGATCCTTTTCCAACATTTAAAAAAACCTGGTTTAGTGGAAAGCCAAATGAGGTTAGCATTCTTTTCTTCCATTCTAATTTTTAATTTGCTTGGAGATAATATGTTTTTCAGGTTTCTTGCTTTTCTATAGACAACTAGAGGAAGGGTAGGAAAGTGTGTTTTGAGGATTGGGTCACACCTTCAAAACGTGCCAATTTTGGTACAGTAGAGACAAAAACCGGACATACAAACACAGAGGATTTGTTTGTTGAAAGTTTATTGTTATTTGAACTTCTCATCACACACATCATACTGTATAATAAGATCTTAATTTAGCTCTTCCGCCATCTTGTGGGATGAACAAAAAATGCAACTCAGGTTTAAAATAAACTAAGACCAATATTACTAAGCAAGGCTATTCCATAAGACTTCTTCTAGCAGAAGACACATTGTGGCCCATTTACCAGAATGGCTGTCTTCCAGTGCCAGAAGGTGTATTATGGAATTACACTGCTTAGTAAATATGCAGGGCTAACTTGGACCGAGAACGCCCCGAATTCACTCTGTTCCTGTGGAGAGATGCGTGAAAGGCATGTGAAGCCTTGCTTGGTAAAGGAGGTGACCCTGCCCTGGCGGTTCTAATCCAGATGTTAGGCCGAACCTCTGAAAATGGCCACCTGAATTGGCCACCTTTGGCACGGGTATGGCTCCTCTCCACAGGTAGGGCCCGGGAAAGTGTGGGGGGAAAGGGTGAGGGGGATTGAGAGAGGAGGGTGGATAGGGGGATGTGAGAAAGAGAGGGGGGTGAGTGAGAAGGTGGTGAAAGTGAGAGAGAAGGTGGGGCAGTGTGTGAGAGTGAACGGGAAGAGTGAAAGAGAGTGTGAGAGAGAAGGGGAAGAGTCAGAGAGAGTGGGGAGAGTGAGAGAAAAGCGGATGTGTGTGACTATATGTACATATGTAGCTATAAAAATACCCACATGCTCTCCATGATGACGAGGCAGAATGGGAGGGGCAGAACCTGAGTGAGCCCACACAATCAGCCCGTTCTAGCCATTAAATTCTTAATCAATTAGGAGCCAAAGAAGACGGGGCAACACCAACATATTCACATAAAGGAAAAACAAGGTGGAAAATATATCCCTATTTTAAATATATGATGTTTGTAACAGGGACTTATCCCTGTTTTAGAGAAACGCTGCCTCAGAGCTCTGAATGCAGCATGGAGCTGGTTAACTGCAGCCACTCAATTAGCCAGTCTCCACCTGGACTGATCAGAGCTCTGTGAAAGAGCATCATGTGAGACACAGGAAGGAGATTTCCTTACCACAGTTACAACTGGGCTGACAGAAGGAGAGGAGAGTCTTGAGAGCACAGGAGGGCTGTATTCCGAGCGCAAGACACAAGGGGACCAGACCTCTATGGCTGGACCCTCAAGCAGACAACTATCCGGACACCACTGACCTGAAGGGCCACCTGCTTTAAAGGTGATAGATTTTGGGGTGTTAGGTGGGTAAGGGTCTTTTCCCCACTTCAGGCAGTACACTGAGGCAGTGTAGGCAGGTCATCAGGCTCTGTGTCCAATCAGAAGACACAGGGGCGGTGCCTGTTGGAGCTACTTAGGGTATTGCCATTTCCTATTTAGGGAGTCTGTCCCTGGTTGTGGAAGGGACAAGGGTGACACAGACCGAGCTGCCAGGACTAGCAGGCTTGAGGCCTCCCTCCGAGCAGTGAGTGTGTACCCCATACCTCCTACCCTACCTAGAGGGTAGTGGAAAAGCTAGACCCACTCTTGGTGCCCTAGGTTGGGAGTGAGGTCAGGGACATCCTGGGGGAAGATAGCCTGCAGTGTAACCTGTCTGCTAAGGAAGAGAAGAGACAAATAAAGAGCTTGCACTTTTATCTAAACTCCTGCCTGAGAGTGAAGTGTATAGGGAGGAGGAGAGGGAGAACTCTCTTGTAGGTACTTCACCCCATGCAGCTGGGGGCTGCAGGAGATGGAGGCGCTGCACCAGTAGAAGAGACAGAGGCACAACCCCAGAAGCCTGTCCTGTTATCCCCATGTCATAGCGGGAGACCCCTGTTGCCAGCAGGTACGCACCACACTGAGACATGTTGCCTGAGCATTAGACTCCCTAGGAGACCCTACTGTACCTGAGATTGGGTGGGGGTAGGAGGGTTACATGTAAAAATACAGATCCTGACACAGATTTCTTTGCACTTCCAAGATGTATTGTTAAGGCATTCTACAATACCAAGCTTCGGTGCTTAACAGGAATAAGATTCAGTTATAGATGGAGAACAGTGTTTTGGTTAGATGTTTCTCATGTACTCTGAGGTATTATTCCTCCAGAACAGCTTTTCTAACTACTAATTCATATCTTGATTAGTTTAAAGGCACATCTGTTATAACAAGGCACAAAGCATATATTCATTATTGGTCGTATATCTGCTGTCTGTGCATCGTATCCTGGTTACTGTTTCTCACTTCGTTGTACTTCCACTTGGACCAACCAAATAGGTTTCATTTTGCATTGTATGAATCCCTGTCACAGGTCTTCACAGAGCATGAAAAATTAACCCCTTAAATGGCTCCAGTGAAGCTGAACCCCCAAAATCTATCAATCTGTAAATAAGACACGGTAAATGGTAGAAAGTAATTGGGCTTTTCAGTCAGTTACAATTCATTTATTATAAACCTGTCCCTCTACCATATAAACAGAACCACAGCAAAACAAACAGTTATATCTATTAAGTGACGTGCACTCAAAATAATAATAATCTAATGTATATAAATGAATTACAGAGATATAAATAGATGAGTGAGTGAGAAAGAAGGAAAGAGTGAGAGAGAGAGAGAGAGAGAGAGAGAGAGAGAGAGAGAGAGAGAGAGAGAGAGAGAGAGAGAGAGAGAGAGAGAGAGAGAGAGAGAGAGAGAGAGAGAGAGAGAGAGAGAGAGAGAGAGAGAAAATGAGAAAGTCAAAAGGCATTGGTGCTGTGGGAAAGTGGGTGGGATTTGTAAGTCTAGAGAAGCAGTACTGAGTATAGCTAGCTATAATGCTGATGTGAAGTGGCTCCAAAAGAAACTCTAAGTATACATCCTCACAGTATAAATAATCATCTAGCTGTAGGTAAATTAGTCATGGGATGCAAGTCCTATGCCAAACAGCGTAGGATGAAAGATCTGTATGTGCACTCGAAGTTATTCAGAGACAGAACGCCGACCGGAGAAACGAGATCTCCTACGTCTATCCTCTATATCTCCAGATCACCTTCTACAAACAGCTGTGAGCCCGTGCTGTGCCGAGACAAGGGAAGATGTGCACCGCTCTGAATGACGAGGCTACACCTGACCAGCGCGTCAATAAGCCCTCCCCTTCCCTATCAGAAACCTATACCTATGTTAGCCTGACGCACGTTTCCTTCTGCAAACGGCGCTTTGTCATGGGCAATCAATGGGTCTCATACTGACAGCGCCAGGTATACATAGCGCTTCAGTTGCCATGGCAACCTAATTGTATAGTGGGAGAGCGTTCATTTATACACAATGAAAAAGTTTAGCATAGGTTATTAAAACTTCTAAATACATTGTACACATAGATCACTGAGCCATATTTAAAGTGACTGTACATACATTAAGTAACACATATTTTAATTAGTTCAGATGTTAAAGCTGCAGACCAAGCAATATCCTGCATGTGTGTTTTCTTTTTAATAAATCAGTTCTATACTAGGACAAAATACTTGCATTATTTTAAAAACCACTCTGAATGACATTTTTTTTATGTATTATAATGTAACAAGCATTTTTAGTTCCTATAGCAACCATTTACAAAGTCACATCCCCTTCCCCTTCTGAAACAAGCTCTGGAACACCCATTTTTGAGCCCTGCCATCTCTCAGCAGTGTACCAATTGTACAGCATGGCTGTGTAACATCGGAAGTGTCACATATAAAATGTTTGTGAAATTAATATTGGAGTAAGAACTGGAGGTGAAGATTACAGGAACATCTGGATTCTGCACTACAACAACTCTGCAACTGTGAGAACTTGACTTTCTAAATGCTCTGATCATTTATACTCTATAATACTTGGAAAGCCTCTCCTCCTGCATCTCACTATGCCATCCCTATTGCTTTTTCTGTTTCATCACTCCTTTGATTTTGTTGGAACCTATTAGAAACACTTAAGTGTATTATTTAAATAAAAATGAAGATACAAATAAAAGTTATTTCTTTTTGGACTCATTATTTTGTCAACTTTATGTATGCATAGATGATTGAACTATTTAACATGATAGAGCTGAAGGGGAGTCCCTCATTTAACCCAGAAGGACTTTTTGTTTTTAATTTGTTGGTCCACTGGGCTTCCTTCTGCAATAGTTTTCTATTGTAATCTCCTCTTCTGACTGAATGTTGAACAAATTCAATACCACATAAATTTAGCTGCGATTTCCATTATGGCAACTGTGACCATGCCTCGCTTTTGGTGTGTGTCGAGTTCATTGGTTACTGAATTAATGTTACCTGACACTTCTTCGCAATTGTCTGTAGGTTTTTTTCAACATATTTCACACCGCACCGGCATGTGCTGAGGTATATCCCACCTGCTGTCTTACAGTTTACAATATCTCTAATAATGTATTCACACGTTCATGGTTAGAGTTCCAGAAAGTCTTGCACGGTGGCATGAAGGGACAAGCCTTACATGAATTGCAACACTAAGATCCCACGAATTGACATGTTCCCTGGCACGCCCTCACTATTGTCCTCAGGTTTTCAAACATATTTCATAACCAGAAGTGTTAGAATATCAACCAGTTCAAAAGTAGAACTGTGGGATCGTGATGTAGCAATTCATGTAAGGCTTGTCCCTACATGCAAACGTGGAAGGCTTCCTGGAACTCTAACCATGACCATGTGAATACAGTACATTATTAGAGACTACTCACAGTCATCTGTTCTCACCCATAGACATTTCGGTGGCTACACAGCATTCAATATGAGTAGAGCTAGGGTATTCTGCTGCCTGGCACTACTGACACCGTCTCTGTCACTCCCTGTTATTGTTCTTTAATGGCATAGTGCTATTTCTGAGACTTTGCAGAATGTAGGATGTTACCTCGTACACCCCTGGCAGTTACATCCTTGTGGGCATCAACTTCATCGATGCGCAACCGATAGGCCTTTTTTCCCCCCATTGGAAGTCATAGACCCCTCCCACCATTGTTCAACTTTACCCCTCCAGCAGGTCATTATGTGGGTCAGTTTAGGGACAGGTGATCCACTGGAAGTCAGATCATCTATGCGGGTAGACCCCATGGCAGACACAGCATCGAATTTAGTAATCTCCTGGCTGTCACTACAGGTAATACAGTGTTAACCGGATTCTTCCAAGCCGGGAACAAAGGGAAGACTTCTCTCACAAACCCTCTGGTAGCCACACAAAGGTATGAGGCATCAAGGCAGTCTCCGCTAAATGCGCACTCAGGCTCCACAGAATGTGGAACCTTCTCTCTCACTCCAAGCTCTGTGGTGCCCTTCTGTGTTCCCACTGGGGCAAACTCGGCTGACATGTCAGCGACTGGTGGTGTAGGAGCGGCATCACTACCTTCCTATGGAGGAGTTGCTGCGGTATCCTGTTCTCCTACAGACCTAGGTCATCTAGAGTACCGAGGGGGAGGTTCCTGATCCTCAAGGAGCCCGGTAATGAAGGCGTCTGCCTCGCTTGAGGCTTCGCTACCCTGGCCAGAGCCCATTAGAGCCTCCAGGATACGTTGGTGTTGAGACAGAAGATATGACGCACCGCATTCCTGGCAGCACGCAGCACTGGAGAGTCCTCAAATGGTGCATCGGCAACTAAAGCATGCAGCCTGCAGGAATTCTTGTTCCCAGGAGTTAGCAGTCCAGTATAGAACCAGTCAGCACGGTGAATGTCACAGTCACTGAGCTGCACATCTGTCCTCATCCACAATAGATCCCTTCCCTATCAAAATTAGCAAGAGCAGGGTGTGGTTCCTGATCTCCTACTTCGGAGGAGTGTCATTGGATAGTCAGGGGAGGGCGTGGCTTTACTTTTGTGCCACTGCAAGCGGCTCAGCACATACTTCCATCCATGCACTCTTGCATTCTTGGCAGGAAACCTAGTCCCTATGACTCGAGGAACATTTTCTTTTAGCGGGGAGTCGGGCACATGTCTCCATAAACAAGGTCTTTTAACACCTTTATATTTTTGGGATCATTCAACAGGCAAAACAAGGCAGTGAAAAAAAATGGGGTTTATTTGGCTAAAACCTCAGGGCTTGGGCTGCTGCCATATAAACTCAGAGAGTAGCAATGACTTAAGACCCCTATCTAAATGGGACTCTTTCCCTAACTGTCAAACAATATAAAGGGGATCCTGTCCTATACGATCTATTTATATAAACACTTACTATATACAATGAGATCCCTCCTGTATCTCCTCCAGGGATCTGAGTCCAGAAGCTTCCCCCTTAATATGTATATCCCAGCCTTTATGCCACTGTCTCCAGGCAGAAGGGGCAGGATTTACCTTCTGCTCAGTCACCCAAGCACCACGTGATCGGGAAGGGGCAGCACTCTGTGTGGACCCACACCGTTAGATCCTTAAACCCTAGTAATCCCTGAGGGTTACAATAATTATTATTTTATTTTATATAGCACTGTTTTCTCCCAATGGGACTCAAAGCATTTTACAATTACAATATAGTGGGCAGTACACAATATAGCACTTAGGATGTCTTCAGTCAGTGTCTTTACTTCCTGAGCCACTCCTAAGGCCTCGTCCAGGGTGGTGAACCAGCTCTGTGACGTCGGGGCCGCCCCCCAGACGCGCACACACCTAGCTGGCCAGGAAAAGCATGGCCGAGCAGGACACAGCGCCGGAGCGCCAGCGTGCTCGTTCTCTACCTGGACAAGGGCTAAGGGCTGTTATATACAGTGTGCGGCCGTGCGAGCGTGTGCCTGTGCGAAGGCGCATGCATGTGCCACACACGTGTTGTGTGTATACTGTGCGCGAGTGTATTACTGTGTGTGTGTGTGTGTGTGTGTGTGTGTGTGTGTGTGTGTGTGTGTGTGTGTGTGTGTGTGTGTGTGTGTGTGTGTGTGTGTGTGTGTGTGTGTGTGTGTGTGTGTGTGTGTGTGTGTGTGTGTGTGTGTGCAAATAAGTTTTCGAATAAATAAATCCTTTAATGGTTTTAATAACATTGTACACACACATATACACACATATACACACATATACACACATATACTTACATTTTCAGCGGCGACAGCAGCACAAATTCTTTCTTTTACTCATCTTCCCCCCTGTCGGCCAGTTCCACTCTCCCTGCCGTGCGCGCGCGGCACCATTATAGAACGGCTGACTAACCTCAGCCAACTAAAACTGCCGCGCGCTCGCACGGTGTAGCGCGCGCCCGCACTATAGAACCAGCCTAAAGCTCAAGTATGTCTACTTGCAAATACTTGTTTAAGTAATTATTGTTTTAAATACCTGGTGTTCAGGCTGTGAAAAGCCTGTGACAGCTCATTAAAGGTGAGTGATGGCATCATGTATAAAAGTGTTGACATCAGGAAATTCAACAAATCCTACACAGTCAGGACAGGAGCTAGAGAGAGGAGAGGATGGGGAGCTGCCTGAAATACGTGCTGCTGCTTCTTGGTCTGGTCATTGCTGTAGCCTGTGCACCCCTCTCTCCCAACTCTCAGAAAGACTCAGAGGATGCACCTAGAAATCGGAACCCTTTGTACAACAGAGAGCCTGCTGTCCGTGCTCAACCCAATGGCCCCGAAGATGATCACAAGGTCCCAGTGGTAAGTTTCATTCAATGCTTTTTCTTGGAGTAAAGTCCAGAAAACGGAAATTGTGCTCAGCTTCTGTTAGACCCTCCTCAGCAAATATTGCAATCTAATAACATGTTCAGAGAAGGCAAGAATCCCACAAGATGCACTCTATTCCACTAATAATGAAAAATGATTGATAATTTTATTGGATATTAGAAAACAAATCTAATTAAATGAAATGTCAATTGTAGACTTTAACCATGTAGAGACTAAGGGGATTATGCACTAAGCAGTGATACAGTAAGTGCTTTTAAGTGAGATAAAAAGCCATTATAGCACGATACTGCACTGTTATCACTGCTTTGTGAATCTCACAACATGCAGTATTACGTTATAAAGGCATGTATCTCACTTAAAAGCACTTATCACTGCTTAGTGCATAGCACCCAGAAACCCCACTTATCACTGCTTAGTGCATAGCACCCAGAAACCCCACTTATCACTGCTTAGTGCATAGCACCCAGAAACCCCACTTATCACTGCTTAGTGCATAACCCTCTAAGAACTCTGGACTTCATGAATTACATATGGTCTCCAGATTTGTCTCATAAAAACACCAGAATGATGACTGCCTGAGTACTATTGAATACTCTAAGGCTGAGTGGTGTAGCCCCATATTCCTTGGGGAATTGGGCTTTAATCCATATCGAAATTAGTACACAATAGCTAGAATACATATATCTTGTGTTACCAGTGCCACTAGCTACAGTAGTGGGCTAACTGATTTACCCACAGCTTGATGGATAGTGATGTTAAACAGCACACCATACACATTGATATATATATATATATATATATATATTGTGACAAACGCCCCTCTTTTGTAGTGCTGACGTCTGTCTGGGTTCTTCCCGACACAGTCTTCTAGGGTTATTTAATACAAAAACAGGATCATGCAAAGTATTAAGCTGCTTAACTCAGGCTTCTGCCTGCTTTATTTTCATCCAAGTAAGGTACTGCAGCTTTAACATGTGTAGGTTAGAGGTACTCAGATACTTTCATTCAGCAGTTCACTCATTTCATTGTTACAGTATTTCCCACACTGTTATTTCAAGTAAAAAGAAACCAAACTATATAAACAAAATCCTATCCCTTTCAGGGATCTAACTACACATCAAAATCAGTCTCTCTAACAGCTGCTGGCCAACTAAACTGGTTCCCCAGCTTAAAACAATGCTCTCTCATTTAGGGTCACAAGATACAGCACAGTCTTTTAGCAACAGCAGTAACCATTTGTTTGTCTTATCTGTTTGGGGTGTCCAGGCAAATCCTCTGGTACTGTGATACGTGGAGAGGCCGTCAACCTCGATACTGGATGCAGGAGAGTAGCGACACCCCCAGCCCCCAGGCTCCAAGGAGAGAGAGTGAAATGCAAAACCTCTCTGCTCTAAATACCTGTGCATGTGATTAGAAGAGCAGGTGAGGGAGAACTAGAGCCATTGTAATCTGTGCTCTGGATTTTCCATCCAGCTGCCTGAGTTAATGGGAAGCTGTGGAACGGATCATTTTTAGCTATTCCTGCACTTTCTGCTCTAAAATGGGGCAGAAAGCTGCCTAACATCTTTGGACTATGTCACATATCCCCCTCCCCAGCTCACACCTACTGGGGTGAGCGGCCATGGACCTCACTGGGGTGAGCGTCCTACCTGAAATACTTGAGCTAACTCCTCAGTACAATATTAAGTATTCACATGATACGAATATGAACTTCATTATAAATTTACCAACCGAAAAGGGCATTTTTTTTTTCCATATTGTAAGCTACCAATATTTTTTCTCTTATACTACAGCCTTGTAATCTTAAGGGCCTTCAACCCTGTATATTAATTTGTAGTTTAGCTACATTTTCAACACAGAGAACCAATATAACATTGTAATATTGACAAAATGCTTATTTGCATAGTTAAGTGTCCGTGACATAGTCCACACGTGTAATAAAAAAAATAAATCGGTCAGTTCCCCCAAACATTTTTTTTTTTTTTTTTTTTTTTTTTTTTACTTCCAGTCTATTGCATCCTTTGACTTTATTTCATAGCCCGCTGCAACCTGCAAATGACTGGACTGTTTCTTTAGCTTCTGATGAGATCCTTGGACCAGATTCTCCTTGGCTCCACAGTGTGGTCCAGATTGGTGAGATATGGAACTATTCAGGCGCCATGTTAACCTTCGTTGTTTTTTCTTTTCAATCTTTGATTTCCCTTTTGTGGCCATTACCAGGCCTTTGGGTTTTGGAGACCTAGTTGCCTCTGTACAAACGTAGTCCATATTAACCATGTCATCAGGATCTGTCAACAAGTTTGTGTTTTCAGGAACTGCCACCCACTTGGCTAAAACATCTTCTGTGTTGTCCTGGGTGTGTCCACTAGTTTGATAATCTTCTGGACAACGTAAATGAAATTGAGGATCTGGATTTTTGAATTCCAGATCAGGGAGTATATTCTCAGGAGGGTGCCTATCTGTTTCTGGAATAACAGCAGCACAATCAAAGTCAATTCTTTCTCCTTCCTCTTTGTCATCAGTGAGGACATTGAGTTTACTTTCCCTGGTCTCCTTTTGTGACCGTGTCTCTTTTAGCCTTGGAATCTCTTTCTCCAACTTCATCTTTATAGCAAATCGTAATATTGCAACAGCATTGAAGATACACGTATAGGAACGTACAGCTTGCTTGGTTAGGAGGTAGGATTGATAGCCCGACTGAACCACTTTAGCCGCTTCTCCCATGTCCGTCAACTGTTTCAGAGCGAGGTTTAACTCTGTTTCATTTTCTCTATTCTTGACCTGCAGCTGCAGGTGCTCCTTCCGGGTCTTGTCCAGCTCCAGCTGCAGCCGGGCCCCCTCATTTGCCGTGTGGTCCAGCTGCTTGTAGATATCGGCCATCTCGCTTTTATAGCGCAGTGTCAGGCAAACCACCTGACGGACGGACACCTCCTCTCTCTTGGCGCACTGTATCTCGCGCTCAGCCATCTGCTTCTGCAGCTCTTCAACCTGATCGTGCCAGACCTCCCTCAGGGTCTTCACCTCTTTCTGGTGCTTGCTCTGGGTTTGCATCAGCGCCTCCATTTTTTGGAGCTCTGCAGTTTGTGTCGCCTGGATCGCCGCTGATTCTGTATTCTGCAGTGCTTCCTGCATTTCTAACTTTTCCTGAATCAATTGCTTCTCCACTTTTTCTGCTTGGTGAAGCTTCTCATCACTTTCACTGATCTGGTCAGTCAAGTCTGAATTTTTCTGTGTCAGACTTACATTCTCTCTTTTTACAGTCTCTAAATTACTCAGGGTATTCTCATAGGTTTTCTTCAATGTACACAGCTCTGTGCTGCGAGCGTAGACCTCATGGCGTGAGAGTTCCAGCTCTGCTTTAAGCGCGCTAGCCTCTTGCCGAGAAACCCCCAACTCTGTGATGAAGTTTTGCACATCTTTCTGGGACATCTCATAGCATAGTTTCCAGTCAGTTCTTGTTTTCTTTGATTCGCTTGGCTCTCTGCCTATGGTGGTAGCAGTAGCCTTTGTCATCTCTAGGCGTGTCGTCATTCCTGGGACGATTGCGCCAGGCCCTATGGGCTGTTGCTCATCTCGGCGCCTTTCTGACGCATGTCCTGACAGCGCAGGTTCAAGTGGCTCGGTCACTTCCCCTGTGACTTGAGTAACAGTTTTCTTTCTTTTTGCTTTATTAGCTCCAGAGATATCAGTGGTCCTGGGCACACACTCACTGTTATCAGCTTCCACATCTTGCTTGCACTCACAGGGCGTTGCTTGCTTTTGCAGCTGTTTGTCTTTGAAAATTTTGGGGCACACATCTTCCATGTGACCTACTTCACGACAGGCCCAGCATACTAAATTCATCTGTAGGTACGGCTCTCCTCCAGGGTCGTGATCATAGTATGGCCTGAAGGGACATTGTTTTGTATGGTTACGTACATTACACAACAAACATTTCACGTCGGCCATTTTAGAAACCCGGCAGGGACAATTGCTAGCTGCAATTTCACTCACTTCAGCAACTTACATACAGCACTTGCTAGCTGCAAATTCACTCACTTCAGCAAAAGGCATTAGCTTTACAAACAGCACTTGCTAGATGCAAAAAAAAATTTTTTTTTTCTTCAGCAAAACATTTTGGTTTTCTGTTTGGGTTCAGGGTGCTATTGCATCCACACTTCGCACATTCTCTGTGTACGCTAGAAGCACAACTGATATACACAGTGGAACAGACTTCACTCATAGCATCTGTATTTTACTTCAGCTGGGCGGCCATTTTAAACCCCCGCATTTATTTGCAAACCCACAGACTTTAGTGTCTGCCCGCATTCTCCACCATATGTGACAAACGCCCCTCTTTTGTAGTGCTGACGTCTGTCTGGGTTCTTCCCGACACAGTCTTCTAGGGTTATTTAATACAAAAACAGGATCATGCAAAGTATTAAGCTGCTTAACTCAGGCTTCTGCCTACTTTATTTTCATCCAAGTAAGGTACTGCAGCTTTAACATGTGTAGGTTAGAGGTACTCAGATACTTTCATTCAGCAGTTCACTCATTTCATTGTTACAGTATTTCCCACACTGTTATTTCAAGTAAAAAGAAACCAAACTATATAAACAAAATCCTATCCCTGTCAGGGATCTAACTACACATCAAAATCAGTCTCTCTAACAGCTGCTGGCCAACTAAACTGGTTCCCCAGCTTAAAACAATGCTCTCTCATTTAGGGTCACAAGATACAGCACAGTCTTTTAGCAACAGCAGTAACCATTTGTTTGTCTTATCTGTTTGGGGTGTCCAGGCAAATCCTCTGGTACTGTGATACGTGGAGAGGCCGTCAACCTCGATACTGGATGCAGGAGAGTAGCGACACCCCCAGCCCCCAGGCTCCAAGGAGAGAGAGTGAAATGCAAAACCTCTCTGCTCTAAATACCTGTGCATGTGATTAGAAGAGCAGGTGAGGGAGAACTAGAGCCATTGTAATCTGTGCTCTGGATTTTCCATCCAGCTGCCTGAGTTAATGGGAAGCTGTGGAACGGATCATTTTTAGCTATTCCTGCACTTTCTGCTCTAAAATGGGGCAGAAAGCTGCCTAACATCTTTGGACTATGTCACAATATATATATCAATCTATCCTAAAGGAGGCATAGTTTGGCTGTCTACCTAATAACCGGCTTCAAACTGCAAAATTATTTTCTAGTACTTTGGCTAGTGTCCTGTGTGGCCTGGGAGGATTAACACTGCAGGGATGGGGTCCATGCTTCTGAATCTTCCACTTGTGAAATAACCCCCTTACCTGATCCCCTCTATTCCACTCGATGTCTTCACCCGTCGGCAGCCAGCCCTCTCGCTCCCTGCTCCGGCACTGTCCAACCCACTCATGGCATGTACAGTATATGACCAAATATGGGTATCTACACCATGACGGAGAATACTGTGAGGGGGAATATTATTGGACCATATTCGGTCATCTAATTAATTAATTAATCTACCTCATCAAGGTGGTTGGACAGGACACGTAACGCTGTCCCACCCCTCTTGATGACATAGATGATCAAATATGGTCCTATGGTATTCCCCTCATGATGTAGATACCCATTTTCGGTCATCTAGTCATGAGGGGGTAGGACAGTGCTGGAGCCGGGAGAGAGAGGGTGCTGGCTGGAAATGGGTGAAGACCTTGGAGCAGAGGAGATCAGGTAAGGGGGTAATTTCACAAGTGGAGGATTACGACTGCAGGGGGCGTCACATTCAGAAGTATTGACTCCCACCGCAGCGTTGATCCTAAGGGGCAGCCAAAGACACTGTCCCAAGCGCTGCATACATCTGCTTGCTTGTCCGCGGTGCCGAGAATAGTACTCTGGCTACATCTGTATGCTAATTAGGATATGCAAAGTATATTTAAATGAGTTTAATTATCATGCATCCAAAATAAGTCAAGTGCGCTCCTTTTTCAGCCCCTGTGTCTTTCCACATGTTGTACAAAGGTGTGTTTGGGTGGTATATATAGAGCACTCGACTCTGTACTTGCAGTGCAGGTCTTACAACTATCCTCTCATTAGAACAGGTGGGACAATCATTTTTGACTGAACCAAACAGGGGTATCCTTAGACCTGTGCAGTTAGTGTTCATTGAGGAGTGGAGTTGAGAACCGCTGCTACTGTACATCATGAAAGGTGAATCTACTTTATATGATTATTTGGAATGTGGGCCAATAGGAAGCCGTGATGTCATCCGGTGTGGCTTCCTATTGGCTCCCATGACCTGCACCTTTAAACTCCGCAGAGATAACAGGCATCACATAGCGAGGTCTGTATCTCTGGCAGCAGGAGGTCCCCTGAGCTGAAAATAATGGGGTTCCGCTCCGGAGACTCTCTTCCCCATGTCAGTGAGGATTGTGCACCTCATGCCTTTGAAATTAGTTCAGAGCCTTTTGTGACATGGGGAAGATGCTGCATGCAGTCACAAGGAGCCAGTTAAACTACTAAACATGTCTTATCTTTATTTAAAAAACCGTCAGTGTGAGAAATTAATTTATTTGTTTCCATTAGCATTGCAGATTAATTGTGTTTATATATTATATATATATATATTAAAGAAACATATCTTAATATACTTTCCAGAATAAATAACACTTTTTTTTTTCTCTTCAGCACAATCAGGTTGCATCAAAACAAGACACTAGTGAAGAAGTTGGAGCAACCGAATATATTGAGTGCTTTGGGTGCATCATCGTAAAACTTCCTACACGACCAAAACCCTAGGCCTGGAAGGCTCTGTCTTAGTTATCATTCATTAAAAAAAAACATTATTGTTCTTCATCCTTTCTCTCCCTGCGACTCTCTCCGTGGTTATGAGTCGTTACATGGAATCCCATGGACAAATTTGCAGCTTAACATTCTCTTCTAGAGCCTTATCTGAACTCAGGAAATGTCACGTTTAAGAGTTGAAACCTTTTTGTAAAAAACAATTTATTTTTTTAAAAACAGGTTTAATAATACACGGTTAATAAAACACGTTTAAAAAACCACGTAATAACACGTTTTCTGACACACACAGTTAAAAACAAGGTGAAACACAGCAGTGACAGTGGTGATAGCCATCTGCAGGTTACGCCCACACTGCTAGAACTGTGGCTTAGAAAAGCAGTGGTTGTGGGTTCTAGTTCTGTTGGGTCTGACACCTTTTACAATCATAGGTTAGTTCCTTATCAACTCTATACTGTAGTTGGTATGGAAATACTTTTAGGACATGGGATGGGACTCATTTAAATATACTTTGCATAGGCAGTAGCATATCTCAATGCCAGGTACCGCAGGTATGCTCCTTTTTCAGCAGAGGCATGTCTCCCTATTAAGGCCAGCCTCAGGGCCAGGTGAGCAAGGCAGCTTGGGACCCGTGCCTTCGGGGGGCCCCGCGCTTTCTCCTCTCCCTCCATCCTGTCACAGCTGGGATCCAACTGCCACCAGACTGGAGGGGGGAGTTGGAGAAGGGAGCATGAGGCCCCCCCTCCTCCAGATCCCCCCTCTGGTCAAAAGTTGGATCCCGGCGCCGACAGGAGGCAAGAGCACGGGGTCCCCGAGCTGGTAGAGAGGTAGGTGTGGGGGAATGGTGTGTTTTCTTCTTTTGGAGAGAGATCTTACCTTTTCAAGAGAGGGTTCGCCACCTGTAGTGTTGCGTTGTCATAGCAACGTGACATCACATGCTGCTGTGATGTCATGACGCTGCCATGCTGCCGGACGAGGGCTGCTCGTCAAGGTAAGTCCCCTTCACTTTTTATCAGAGTGGCGGGGGGGCCCGCTGCCAGAGTGCTGCCTTGGGCCCCGCAAAGTCGAAACCAGCCCAGTCCCCAATATATTGAGTAATACATAATTCTATTTAAATGGTATTAATCACGTATTCAGCATGAGGGGTGCATACAAAATAATTTAAAATAAAACATATATGTCATATTTATGAAGAAGTCCTCAAGGGCCACCAACAGGTCAGGTTATCAGGATATCCCTGCTTCAGCACAGTTGGCACAATCAGTGGCTCAGTCTACAACTGCACCACATGTACTGAAGCAGGAATATCCTTAACATTGACCTGTTGGTAGCTCTTGAAGACTGGAGTTGACCACACCTGGTTGAAGAGATAGTTGGTAAAAAGCATCACTAAATGAATAACATGTATTTGCTGTATTACTTTTTAGGCTCAAATTTTGAAGCACAGCATTTTTTCTAATGAAATTTTAGCACACGTGTCCCTTACACATTTTAGTTTAAGAGTGATCTATGGAAGATCTTCTATGGAAGATAATTAGATAGATAATCAGACAGACAATCAGATAGGTAGATAATCAGACAGATAATTAGATAGACAGACAATTAGACAGATAGATAGGCAATTAGACAGACAGATACGAATTATACTATATAATATTTTTGCCTGCTATACGGAATTGCTCCTGTAATTGATAACACAAGGAGTTTTATTGTTGGGAAATATGTGACTTTCCAGGCCCCAGAATCTCCATGTTTGCGCAGCATGCAGTATCTTTTATCAGAGTGTGACGCGGTGACCTCACACAGAATTATAAACTGCATAAAAGGAAGTGTGCTCGTTATAAAACATGATACATTTCTAATCTACTTCCTTCGTAATAGATGTTTGCTAAGTAAACATAGGTATTAATTACATGGTGAATATTTACTTTTCAAATCCAATATAAAAACGCCATTAGTATCAATCTAATTACATATAAACATCCTGAAGTGTCGTCATTAAGACATCGGCTCACGCTGTTTCGAGACAACTATAATCATAATCGCTGTGTAATCCAGAGGTTATGAAGTAATTGGGAGTTTGAAGCAGGGGGGTCTGGTTCACATCCTGGGGTCAGCTCCTTGTGACCTTGGACAAGTCACTTAATCTCCCTTGCACCAGAAAATAGATTGTAAGCTCTATGGGGCAGGGACTCATGCCTACAAAAATTATATAGACAGCGCTGGGTACACTGTCAGCGCTATTCAAGAAAAAACCCATTAGTAATATCCAAATACATGTATTTGAGCCTGTTTTCACAGTATAAGTATTCTGGCCCAAGCCCACTGTAGCAAGTGAGTAGGTTCGGGTAGCTAAACTCATCTCCTTTAAATGCACACAGAGTCCTTCTATTTTCGGTAGATTTTATTGGATGGGGTATACAGAGGGTTTGAAATAACTGCAGGTAACATTTGTGGGGAGGCGGTAAAAAGGAATGCCTTTTCTGGGGGAACAGTGAAAGGTGTATCTACTCACTGTTGCTGCTGGTTGTAAAAGGAAGCATGCTTTTCTGTCCAAGCAGGAAAACCAATGGGGTATACCAACTAACAGGGAATAAGCAGGGGAAGATAGCCAAACCATCTCAGGTTTCAGCAGAGTGGGGTTGCCAAGGCTACAGGCTGGGAAGCCACAGGGGATGCAACAATGTTGCAACTTACACTGAGGAGTGCTGGAACCTCAGAGCAGGGAAAACATGCAATCTGGTTCCAGGACAATAAGCAAAAGTATCACTAAAAATGCTGTACTTCAAACGTCTAGCAGCTGTATTGAACTTGGGGAAGTGTAGATTTGTTGTGGATTGTAATACGGAGGTATGCAACCATACTTTGTAATGCTGCAAGAACCTGATAGCAGCTTTCCCCAGCAGTGGGGCTTAATTAAGTAATAATCCCCTCAGAACAGGGCATTACTGGCCAATAATGCCCTTTTCTGAGGGGATTATTACTATTATAGGCTAAATGTAGCATTTTTTCATAAATAATAGACACTTCAGTATAGTTATATAGATTATTTTATTCAAATAAAATGGTAAATACATTAAATCACCTATTTATGCTTACACTGCAGCAAACTGTATCCACACACTGCTGCCCCCTCTGTACACACACACACACACACACACACACACAAACACACCAGCTCAACACACAACACAGCAGCTCTACACACATAAACTACTGCTACACACAAACTCTGCTGCTACACACACATACAAGAGCACAGCATACCACACCACACAACATCACACACATACCATACCACACACACACACACACACACACACCAGCTCAACACACAACACAGCAGCTCTACACACATAAACTACTGCTACACACAAACTCTGCTGCTACACACACATATAACACAACAGCACAGCACACACTAATGCTGCACCGATAAACACTGCTGCTGACACTGACACACACACACTGCAGCTCAACACACAACACAGCAGCTCTACACACACACACAAACTGCTGCTACACACAAACTCTGCTGCTACACACACACACACACACACACACACAAGAGCACAGCATACCACACCACACAACACCACACGCTGCTGCTACACCGATAAACACTGCTGCTGACACTGACACACACATACACAGGAGCTCTATACCCACACACCAGCAATACACACACACAGCAACTCAACACACACACAAACTCTGCTGCGGCTGCTGCTGCTACACACATACAATGCAACAGCAAACACCACACACACACACACTGCTGCTGCTACATCCATAAACACTACTACTGACTCACACACACATACACAAACAAACTGCAGACAGCCACTTACTTATTTTGCTCTCTCCCCCTCTTTCCCTCTCCCTCCCTCACCCTCTCTCTCCATCTCTCTCCCATTCAACTGAATCTGCTCAGTCATATCTGTTCACGGAGGGAGGGGGAGGAGTCAACCCATGGCTGATACTTCCTGACCTGTCTCAGAGCTGTTCCTGCCACCTGACCAATCCCCTGCCCTGTCTCAAAGCTGTTCTGAAAGCTGATTGGCTGGATATAAACACATAGGAAATCAACACATTTCAAGCTGCACAAATTCCAGGCGTTATCCAATCAGAGAGCAGGGATTTCAATAATGCCCGGAATTTTACTGCTCTAGCCTATAATTAAGTAATAATCCCCGAAGAACAGGGCATTACTGGCCAATAATGTCCTGGCTGGAAGAGCTGAAGGCCCGAGGTCATAGATGGTTGGCCACCCTCGCCAACTACCAGTTTTCTTTGAAATATAAGCCTGGACCTCTCAATATAGGTGCCGATGCTCTATCTAGGAGATCAGGGCTGGATGAGACCGCCGACGATGGTCCTTGGGAAGAGATTCCCAGGCCAGGGATGAGAGCTATGTGTTCCACTGCTGCCATTGTGAACGATGGAGTGGCATTCTCCGAGCTGCGAGTTGCGGATTCTTTGGGGTGTGGGCCGCAAGCCCTCCCACAAACTTACTGCCACCCTGATGGCATGGGGTTAACCCAAAACGTTATCTTCACGTGGAAGGCATGGGGAGAAAGAGCGGGAGCAGTGGATCACCGAATATTTATGTCAGCTATTACAGTTGCAAGAAAAGCCGGGTGGATCCAGTGACGCTGCTAAAATTTCAAATGAAGATGGAGACCCCAGTATCCCTGAGGGGACGGTGTCATCCAAAATAAAAAGGCGAAAAAATAAAAAGAAAAGCGGTTCTTCACTTACCGTGGAAGGAACAGACACATCTGCAGATCTTGCGGAGGAAAAGGGGGACCGAAATGCCCTGCAGCCTAGAGAAAATTAAGAATTCGTCCCGTGGATGACCGAATATCCAGAGGGCCCAAGGCAGAAGTCGTGTACCCCAAAGAGGTGTCTGTCCGGTGCTAATAGTGAAAAAACCTCAACCAACCATCCCAGGGAAGCGGAGCCGGAACCGGTAAGTGACGATCCCTTGACCAGCCCTGGGGATGCCCTGAAGGTTGCCAGGCGTGACTGTGATCGGCTCCGGGAAAATAACGTGAAGCTACAGGAACATGTGCACGCAATATACTCTTCGGCCAGGACAGAATTGGACGATCTCAAGACTGAGCTAGATACTGCAAACGCTACTATTTCCGCCATGGATGAAAAGCAGAGCCAATCTGATAAAATGATGGCTAAGCTGAAGCGGAAGTATGAGGAGGCACTGAAGCAGATGACAGTCTTCCAGCAAGAGGTTCACACTCTTTGCATAGAGCTGAATGCCTCACAACAGGAGGTCAACAGTGTCCGGACAGACGTAGACGTATCTCAGAAGGAGGTTCATACAGTACACTCCACAGAGCACTGGATGCCTCACATCATGAGATCAACAGCTGCCACACAGAACTGGAAGTCTCCAGAAAGGAACTTCATAGTCTCACTGAGGAGCTGGACATGTCAAAGAAAACTAAACCTGGAGATGGAAGTCTCACACCAGGAGACAGCCCGCCTCCAAGTAGATGTGCAAAAATGGAAGGTGGACTGCAAGGAGGCCCTGAATAGTACAGAGACTGAAAAAAGAGAAAATTTAAGATTAAAAAAAGAAAAATCTGAGTTGACAGAACACGTCAAGGAAAAGAATGAAAAGCTGCAGGAGCTTGAAGAAATAAATAAACTTTTGGAAGATGAAAAGTTTGAAGCAGAGCACCGACTGCAGAACCAACTGCAAGGTCTGCGTATGCACCTCCAGTATGCTGAGGAGAAGCAGCAAACGCTGCAGGAAGAAAAGCTGCAGGCTGCTAAAGAGGGACAAGCGCTGCAGGAACGTCTGAATACCCAGTACGTCCCCACAGAGCAGTATGAGGAGATAAAGGCCACGCTGCATGTCATGAGAGCATCATTGGAGGCGGAGCTTCGATACCAGGTGACTCTGTATGAGAGGGAGCGGGAGAAGGCCCAGAAACTGGAGCAAGAGCTGGAGAGACAGAGAGACGGTTCCATTCCCTTGAGTCAGTTCACCAAGGAGAAAACAGATGCAGTGGCAACCTTGACGACAAAAATTACAGAGCTCCAGAATATGAAGGAGACACTGATACAGACTCAAAGAAAGCAAAGTGCGCAGATAAATTCCCTGAGAAGAGACTTGCAAGACGCACTCAAACAGAGTGAGACTCTGCAGACCAGTAACTTACAGATTCCTCCAATACGGAAAAAGGTATTGGCTCTGCCCAAGCACCGGTATCCCACAGTAACTAGTGCCCGTGAGGACAAGGGTACAGTGAGAGTTGGGGACTTAACGCACCTTCAAAACAAGATTACGAAGTTTGAGCCACCTAAGAAACCACTAACCAAACCTACAGCTGCCCAACAGGCAACAAACAGAGGTAGGAGTGCAGAATCAAAGCCAGAAGAATCCTTAGCTGAGGAAGCTGGAAAGATAGGACGTTCTCTAGAAAGGGAGGTGGAGGTGCAACTCAGTCCCAAAGAAGCTGAACTGGCGACTCCGTTGTGTGGAGGAGGTGCAGAAAGACTGCTTCAACAGCGGAAAACTCTAAGGGCTAGTCTTAACTGCTCTACAACTGTTGCCATACAGTTTGTGTACAAAAGAGGAGTGCCCGACGCAATGGAAATCTCATGACCGCGCACTCGGTAAAAAGACTTTACTTGGAAAAAGTCCTCCTCGAGCGACTGAGGAGTGCTGATCTCAAGCACCTTTGGGAGGAGACAAAAATAAACTGGAGAAAGGGCTCCAATCCCAGCGGGACAGAGGGTTCTCTTCCTCCATCCACTCTCATTTAAGTCACAGTAAGATCTCGAATGAGAGTGGAAGGATGGGCTTTGGCCGTGGTAAGCCCGAGCTTCCCACAAACAGGGGAGGTATGTAACAGGGGACTTATCCCTGTTCACAAATGTGCCTCTAATCCAGCAGTGTGGTGGTTAACTGCTGGTAGGCAATTAACTAACACCACCTGGCTGATTACAGGTCGTAGAAAAAGCCTGCCTTTGAGACAGGAAGTGAGACTCCTTAGCTCACATGTGAGCTGAACAAGGAAACAGAGCAGAGGTTCTTGAGTCTCCCAGGAGAGACTGACCAAGAGAAAACAGATCTCTGGAGCTGACAAATAAGACTTCTAAACCTGGATGCTGATAATCCGGAGAAAAGGCAGCAACCCTGGAAACAGATAAGACTTTATTTTCCATTGACTGTTGTCTATATATATATATATATCTATATGACTTGGGCTGATGAATAGCCTGGGTAGCCACCCAGTTAAAAGGGGCTGAAATAGAAGGATACATATATGCCAAAGTGGAGCAAGTTTTATTGGGCTCACTATTTCTCTGATGTTGATTTTTGCTGTGTTTAAAGCGACAGGCACAATAAAGCCTTGTTTTAATTTCACCTTAAAACAGTCTCCATTATGTACCTCTGCACATGTCCTCCTACAGGACTTTTTGTGCATAGAGCCGGATTCAAAGGGTATAGGAAACGTGCTAGTAGTGACAGATCACTACACTCGATACTCTCAAGCCTTTCCCACGAAAGATCAGAAAGCTACCACAGTGGCTAAAGTGCTGTGGGAGAAGTATTTTGTGCATTATTGTCTGCCCAATAGGATGCACTCCGACCAGGGACGAGATTTCGAAAGTAAACTAATCAAAGAGCTGTTGACCCTGTTGAATATTCAGAAATCAAGGACTACTCCCTATCATCCAGAGGGAGATGCACTCCCTGAAAGATTTAATAGGACATTGCTGGACATGTTAGGTACTCTGAAAGACTCCCAAAAAGGAGAATGAAGCAAGGATGTAGAGGCGTTGGTGCATGCCTACAATTGCACTAGGCACGAGTCCACAGGGTACACACCATACTTTATGATGTTTGGAAGAGAAGCCAGATTGCCGATTGACATACGCATGCGGGTATCCACCGATGGGGTACCCAATATGGCTCACTGTCGCTATGTAAAAAGACTCCAGGACAGTCTGCACCATGTCTATTAGTTAGCAGAAAGAGCTACCGCTAGACTGAACGCCAATAACAAAAGGAGGTACGATCATAAAGTACGGTACCAACCGGGAGACGCAGTTCTCCTACGCAACTTAGGGATCCCCGGCAAGCACAAATTAGCCGATCGCTGGAGAGAGGGACCTTTCCAAGTAGAGTCCCAAATGCCGGGTCCCCCTGTCTATCGCAAACGTGACGCGAATGGCAGGGTAAAGTCTGGCACGAAACCATTTGTTGCCTATCCCACAATTGGGAGAAGGTGACCCAGAAACAGAGACAGTAGCAACCGACAGTGGGACTGAAGAGTTTACTGAGACATCAGGGGCCACCAATGAAATGATGCAAGACCCTGTGGAGGGAACATCCAATAGCGATTGGTGGGCACCTCCCGAAGGAACAACGAGTAATGGGCCTGCGATTCAAACACCATCATCACAAAGTTCACCAAATAACCAACCGTTAAATCCTACCACTCTGAGTTTTGTGCCTCAAAGAAACAATGATCAGTTACAAAGAGACTTTTCCCAAACTGGTTCACCCTCTGCCAGAGAGTCTAGGCCTCAAGCCTACGATGGTATCTCTCAAGATGAAGAGTTGGAGACTGAGACTCGCAGAAGTCAGGGAGTGAAACGCCCTCCCACTAGAGTGGCTTATGATTCATTAGGGGCACCTCACTATGAGTCTCAGCAGCAAGCTAAAGCCAAGCTAGCCTCAGTTATAAATATGTTTGTTGAAATGTACAATCTCGTTTAGAGTAATCGGTAAGTTGTATTTTAACACTTTATTTTTATTATATAATGTTGATGTGCATTGTTGGTTCAAGCGGGGTCGTTGAGTTTTCCACCTGGGGGAGAATGTAGCTGGGTACCCCCATCGGGCTCCCCGTTTTCCGGATCCCCGCCCTACCTTCAGAGTGCAAGCAGGGCGATAGATTTGATGCCGTGGTTGACTGTATAGAGTCGTATAGCAAATGTCTAAAACATTATAAAGTACACTTTAATAAAGTATACACATTGTGGAACCTTATACTTATAAGGGAAATGGGTTTGGGATATTTGGGCTTGAAATACAGGAGTCTGGGGGACACTGGGTTGTCCGGTGTAATTAACCCCGTATAACGGCAAATTATGCCTTCTCGCCGAGGAGAATTAAACCTATTTTATACAGCGAAATGGGTTTTAGTGGGGAAATGTGAGAAAATCTGGGAAACGGATTTGGGTAGTATTCTGAAGCCAGGGTCACGTTGGTATGAATGGCTCCCGATAGCATTAACACAGTTCCCTTTTAAATCACTCCAAGTCCTGTAATATTTCCTCCACTTTATTGGGAAAAGGTAGTAGGGTACAGATACTTGTGGATGGTGTGTAGTGGTGATTGTTAGTTAGGAACCGGTAAAAAGAGATGGCCTCACCACGGGGGATAAACAGAGAAGGGGTTCTTTACTCACTGTCTCCAGGGTGGAAAAAGGAAGTGAGGTGCAGTGTGGGTAAAGGAATAGTCTAGGGGCAGACCATGTCTGAACAAACAGGAGGGGGGGCAGACTAGCCCATTCTGGTGAGGATCTCAGAAACTGCTGTAGCAGCTCACTGACTGCCTGCTCACAGGCAGAAAGGGCAACATATTGATACATCACACAGGCACGGTGTGTGTATGTGGAACCAATGCCTGTAGCTGAACTTAAGGAGCTGACAAGCAGAAGGGGGGTCGGGCAGGAATGTGATTCTTGTTCCATGACACTCCCCGTCTGGTATCTGGAGATACCACTATATAACTGGAATATGTGGAACATATGTGCAATGCATAACAAAGATAACATCACATTCTCAAACAATGCAAGAGTCCATGTCCACATAGCGATGTGACACCGGCCGATATCACTTATATCAAGGTCCCTTGGCCAAGGTTCTTTGGCAAAGGATGCAGGGTGGATGCACAGCTCCAGGTTTGCTGGTTGCACCACAATGTCTTTGTATAAAAGTCTCTGGCACTGTTTCCTTTTAGTCTTGTAAGAGAACAGTCCTTTTGTCTCTGTAGTTTCACCCACAGAGTGTATCCCCTTGTAGGTATACCAGCCGTGGCAGCCTGTTGCTCTATCACCTGGCGTTTGGCAGAAGGAGAGGGCTTTTGGCTCCTTGTGGGAGCGGATTACTGTCCCCGGAAAACTGGTTGTCGAATGTAATCCAATAAAGGGGGTGTCGTTTAGGGAGACTCCCTGAAGCTGAGCGCTGGGGTTGAACATTACCCCTATTTGATCGGGTTCCTGAGGGTGGTAGGCCCCAGGTGATTGGAGGTACCGACATTCTTCGCCTTCCTCCATTAGGGGTGCTGGCTTTGCGTGGCCGGTAAAGAATATCTTCTGGATGAAGACCACAAAGTTGTTTTTGGTCTCTGGTTCCCTTTGTAGGCCGCAGAGGTGCGAGGTGAACCTAGAGATGGCATGTTCTCCATTGTTTGGGAAGCGCCTCCTTGGTGAACGGAATGGTAGCGGAGTCACCCGACTGCTTAGTCCGTCTTTAGAGAGCTCCTTGGCTGTTAACTTCGGGAATCCTCCATCTTCCCTTGATGGTGTTTGCTTGTCATCGTTCCTTGTTGTCTGGAACGCTATGCACCATGGTTCATCGGTACATTTCTCTTGCACGAGAACATCTCCGCGTAGTTTGGTGAAACGCTTTTGTGTTTCTTTGTTGACTGCCATCGGGAGGTTGTTTTCTCCCTGGACATGATGAAGAACAGTCTCTTTTGTCCTTGTAAATCCTTTTGGGAAATGTCTCTGCAACTGTCCCCTCTTACGTGTTTGAACGAACAGTCCTTTTGACACTGTGGCTTCGCCTGTGGGGCGCAATCTTTTGCGGCTATGCCAGCCGTGGCAATTGGTTGCTCTGTTGCTTGATACTCTGTGGAAAGGAACAACTGTACGTCTTAATTGTGCCCTTGCTCGCGGGAGTATTGTCTGATTGTTTGTTGTTTTTAGGACGATCCCTTTGTCGGTCACCTTTGGGAGGTTACTCTCTTCCTTCGGTGGAGTCGACTCATCATCCTTGGCTGTCTGGACTGCTGAGCATCCTAAGCCATTGTCGCATCCCATCGGCGTGAGGATGTCTTTGTTGGTCTCAGGGGTGTGACCTTGTCTTTTCTCTTCACTTGGCCCTTCGGTCACTTGGAGATGGCCAAGACATGGTTCGGAGAGAGATGTGTGTCCACATTCTGTCACCTCCGTTCTGCGGGCATCAACGTAGTCTTGCCCGTGCTCTAGGTCGAGTCTTTGGGCGTATGGCGTGTTGTGGGGTCCGTTATGCTGTTTACGGACTTTATGTACCCTCATGATGTCCCTACCGAGCAGCAGCAGGATCTTGGCATCTTGTTCCACCGGCCGGATGTGATTGGCTATTCCTTTGAGGTGGGGGTAATGGAGTGCCACGTCTGGTGTGGGTATCTCGTCCCTGTTTGTGGCCATGTGGTTGCACTCGATGAGTGTGGGAAGGGGCATGTTCACTTTGCCGTCTATTGAGCATATGGTGTAGCCATTCACTCTTCTCCCTGTGGTCTCCATTTGCCCTGCGCACGTTCTGAGAGTGTAAGGAGAAGCACCATCTTGTATGTTAAACATGTCGAAGAACTCTGACCTGACCAGTGATCGGTTGCTCTGGTCGTCGAGGATTGCGTACATCCAAATAGCCTTCTCAGGTTGTCCCTGGGGGTGCACTGCGACAAGGCATATTTTGGAGCAGGACATTTTGTCACCTTCTTTTCCGCAAACTTCGGTGCGCTGAGATGTGACGGATGTTGACTCTCCTTCTTCTTTCTCCCCGCCATGCTCCGCTATGGAGGATGGGTTCTTGAGTTGGTGGAGTGTCATCGCCTCTGGGTGTAACGCTGTCACGTGCTTGTCACTCTCGCACACTGTGCATTTGATCTCTTCCTTACAGTCCCTGGCTAGATGAGTCGTGGAACCGCAGCACTTGAAGCAAACTCCGAATTCTCCAAGTAACCTCTTGCGTTCCTCTAGGGACTTCATCCTGAACCCAAAGCACTTGTTGAGTGGGGTGTGGCTTCTTGTGTATGGGACATTCCCTGTTTGGGTCCCTTGGTTCCTTGTCTCCGGCGACCGACTGATCGGGAGTAGTTTGGGTCGTGGGAGGCACGTCCGTCCTGCGGGCCGAGATGGGTGTTTGGGGGTTACCATATCTCGTCGCTGGTCTCTCGTTCTTCAGGCTGCTCGCACTGTATGTGGTTTGCGTACCTAAGATGAAACTGGGATCGTTCCTTGTCCTTGCCGCTTCGCGGATGAAGCTCACGAAGAATGAGAATGGGGGGAAGACGACTTGCTTCTCCCTTTTGTATTTGGAGCCTTGTGAGATCCATTTTTCTTGGAGGTTGAAGGGTAGCTTCTCCAGGATGGCTCTCACTCCACGAGCTGAGTCTAGGGCGTTGAGACCTATTAAGGAATGGTCTTTCCTCACGAACTCCATTTCTTGCAGCAGGTCCCCGAGCTCTCGTAACTTCGAGTAGTCTTTAGTTGTAATCTTGGGGAAGCTCTCGATTTTTTTGAAGAGTGAATCCTCGACTGCTTCGGGGCTGCCATAGGACTCTTCTAGCCTTTCCCACACTAGGTCAAGACTAATTGAGTTATTGCCTGCTCGAGCTGTTGCACAGAATTGCCAGCGCCGGCGACATTGCGTATCCCAAGTGTGGTTGTTTCCCAGGCCAACTCTAATTTAGCGCGGTGCGCTTCAATGTCAGTCTCATATTTTTCGCGGCCCTTTTGTGTCAGTGTGACTGTCCGTTTGGGCCTTGCGCCTGCCTGCGCCTGTTGCAGCTGCGCAGCGGTCTCTGTGTCTGAGAGATCGCTTTCCTGCGTGATGTCTGGTGAGGCTCTGAGTTCTGCCATGCTGTAGGTGTGTGTAGGCCTTTTGCCAGTGTGTGTGGCGTGCGGTCTTTTACCTTGTCAGCGATGGACGTCTGTCTCAGATGATGCCGAGCGGTGTCCTGCAGCGTGCAGCGTTGGGGTAGCTGTACTTACAGGTGTCCGTTGGCTCCTCACTGTGGGGCTGAGCAGCGGGTGGACTCAGACAGAGAAAAAGGCAGTTAGGAATTGTAAGAGAAGCACTGTTTGTTGCAAGGCTGCTGTGCAGTTTGAGCTACTGGTTGTCTGTGAAAGCTGCAGACTGTTTGCAGTTTTAGCTACTTGGTGCTTCCTTTGTGTGGTGTAGAGGTTGCTCTGTATAGCTGTGTAAGCTGCTTGCTTGTACTGCTGTAGAGGCCACTCTGTATAATGGAGTCTGGAGTAGCAGCTCCTGTTAGTGTCTGTAAGGCACACGATAATCTTTTCACTCTGCAGGGCGTGCTCTGTGTACTATTAGGAAAGTAAGGCTGCTCACTGTCTTTGCATAAAGCTGTGGTAGTTTGCTGTGTAGAGGCTTGTGGCTCTGTGTAGCAACGTGCTTGTGCAATGTGGTGAGAGACTGCTGTTTATTTGCTATGTAAGCTGCTTGCTTGTTTCTTTAGCATAAAGGCTGTGGGTAGCAGCTCCTCTGTGTGTATTTCCCAAGGCACACGGTCCTCTTTTTACTATTCTGAAGCCAGGGTCACGTTGGTATGAATGGCTCCCGATAGCATTAACACAGTTCCCTTTTAAATCACTCCAAGTCCTGTAATATTTCCTCCACTTTATTGGGAAAAGGTAGCAGGGTACAGATACTTGTGGATGGTGTGTGGTGGTGATTGTTAGTTAGGAACCGGTAAAAAGAGATGGCCTCACCAAGGGGGATAAACAGAGAAGGGGTTCTTTACTCACTGTCTCCAGGGTGGAAAAAGGAAGTGAGGTGCAGTGTGGGTAAAGGAATAGTCTAGGGGCAGACCATGTCTGAACAAACAGGAGGGGGGGCAGACTAGCCCATTCTGGTGAGGATCTCAGAAACTGCTGTAGCAGCTCACTGACTGCCTGCTCACAGGCAGAAAGGGCAACATATTGATACATCACACAGGCACGGTGTGTGTATGTGGAACCAATGCCTGTAGCTGAACTTAAGGAGCTGACAAGCAGAAGGGGGGTCGGGCAGGAATGTGATTCTTGTTCCATGACAGGTAGATTCGCCCATCTTGAATTGTTACATCAACACACAGTGATATGGACATACTGTAACTGCGTTCTCCCTGGTGCTGTCTGAACCTTTCTTCCCTAGCTCCCCATTTCAGCCCTCTAGGGAGGTGCTGAGGCTTGACGCCCTATATTACTTAATATAGCCATCTTCTTGGGTAGGCTTCATCCCTTTAGGACCTCTGTCAGCTTTGTGCTGCTCTCTCTCTGTTGGTGATCAATGTCCTTCTCATGGGCACTGCATGCCACCTCATAGCGACCTGTAGTGGGGCCAGCTACAGACCCTCGGATTGGGCTGGTCCAACTATCTCCCGGGACTGTGAACTGTGGAGCCCCCTCAGGGCATAGGCTGCTGCCATATAAACTCAGAGAGTAGCAATGACTTAAGACCCCTATCTAAATGGGACACTTTCCCTAACTGTCTCACAATATAAAGGGGATCCTGTCCTATACTATCTATTTATATAAACACTTACTATATACAATGAGATCCCCTCCTGTATCTCCTCCAGGGATCTGAGTCCAGAAGCTTCCCCCTTAATATGTATATCCCAGCCTTTATGCCACTGTCTCCAGGCAGAAGGGGCAGGGTTTAACTTCTGCTCAGTCACCCAAGCACCACGTTATTGGGAAGGGGCAGTACTCTGTGTGGGCCCACACCGTTAGATCCTTAAACCCTAGTAATCCCTGAGGGTTACAATAATAATTATTTTATTTTATATAGCACTGTTTTCTCCCAATGGGACTCAAAGCATTTTACAATTACAATATAGTTTGCAGTACACAATATAGCACTTAGGATGTCTTCAGTCAGTGTCTTTACTTCCTGAGCCACTACTAAGGCCTCGTCCAGGCTGGTGAACCAGCTCCGTGACGTCAGGGCCGCGCCCCCAGACGCGCACACACCTAGCTGGCCAGGAAAAGCATGGCCGAGCAGGACACAGCGCCGGAGCGCCAGTGTGCCCGTTCCCTAGACGAGGGCTAAGGGCTGTTATATACTGTGTGCGGCAGTGCACGCACGTGCCTGTGCGAAGGCGTGTGCATTTGCCACACACATTTTGTGTGTATACTGTGCCGAGTGTATTACTGTGTGTTTGTATATATATGTATATATGTATATATATATATAATGTGTGTGTGTGTGTGTGCGCATGTGCAAATAAGTTTTCAAATAAATAAATCCTTCAATGTTTTTAATAACATTGTACACACACACACATATACACATATATACTTCAAGTTTCAGCGGCGGTAGCGGCGCAAATTCTTTCTTTTACTCATCTTCCCCCGTCGGCCAGTTCCACTCTCCCTGCCATGCGCGCGCGGCACCATTATAGAATGGCTGACTAACCTCAGCCAACTAAAACTGCCGCTAATACTTATCTCAGCCAACTAAAACTATAGAACCAGCCTAAAACTCAAGTATGTCTACTTGCAAATACTTGTTTAAGGAAGTAATTATTGTTTTAAATACCTGGTGTTCAGGCTGTGAAAAGCCTGTGACAGCTCATTAAAAGTGGGTGATGGCATCATGTATAAAAGTGTTGACATCAGGAAATACAAAAAATCCTACGCAGTCAGGACAGGAGCTAGAGAGAAGAGAGGATGGGGAGCTGCCTGAAATACGTGCTGCTGCTTCTTGGTCTGGTCATTGCTGTAGCCTGTGCACCCCTCAATCCCAACTCTCAGAAAGACTCAGAGGATGCACCTAGAAATCGGAACCCTTTGTACAACAGAGAGCCTGCTGTCCGTGCTCAACCCAATGGCCCCGAAGGTGATCACAAGAACACGGTGGTAAGTTTCATTCTATGCTTTTTCTTGGAGTAAACTCCAGAAAACGGAAATGGTGCTCAGCTTCTGTTAGACCCTCCTCCGCAAATGTTGCAATCTAATAACATGTTCAGAGAAGGCAAGAATCCCACAAGATGCACTCTATTCCACTAATAATGAAAAATGATTGATAATTTTATTGGATATTAGAAAACAAATCTAATTAAATTAAACGTCAATTGTAGCCTTTAACTGTGTAGAGACTGAGAACTCTGGACTTCATGAATGACATATGGTCTCCAGATTTGTCTCATAAAAACACCAGAATGATGACTGCCTGAGTACTATTGAATACCCTAAGGCTGAATGGTGTAGCCCTCCCTCTTTCTTGGGGAATTGGGCTTTAATCCATATCAAAATTAGTACAC
>NC_134484.1:464064020-464098212 GCF_040206685.1 Ascaphus truei
GCCGGGTACAAATGCTAGTATTTACATAAAATAACTAAACCAGTGTGTGCCTCACATGAATACTGTCTGTATTCTCCTTCTCTGCAGCTTCATGTTTTTATGTAGTACTAGCTGAGAGACCCGGCGTTGCCCGGGATGTGAACCGTGAATAAGTATGTGTAAATGTTGTATGATAATGTGTATTGCAAAGTTTTAATGTCATGTGAATGTTATGTATGTAACGGGTTTCCTGTTGGCTCCCAGGAGGGCTGAGCTTCTGCCACGGGGAACCTGGGGCAATTATACTATGGACAACTTACTTATAACGATGCAGCGCCTCCACCTGCGATGGCTCCCACCAGAGGGGGAGTGGTTCCTCGCAGGACAATACAATAAACACATACACAGTGATTATATTAACGAATACCTTTACTGGCGGGTTGAGGTGCAAGGGGAGGGGTGTTGCAGACTTGTAAATCAGCATGGTGTTGAGTGTAGTGTGTTTGTGGCAGCACGGTGAAGGGGAGGTGTGTTTGGGGCGGGAAGGGTGTGTTGTTGTGTTTTGGCGTCCGTGTGGGTGTGTGTTAAAGCGTTGTGTAGGGGAGGTGGGTTGAATATGCGGCAGCATGCGTTGTGGTGTGGGGGGTAGGTAGGGGTGTGTGGAAGTGTTGTTTAGTGTGGCATATCAGCAGAGGAGGGTTGTGTGTGTGTGTGAGGACGTGTATGGTGGGTGAGGGAGTGTGCCGTGGATTAGGGCATGTGTGTGTTGGTGTGTTGCGTGTGTGAGTGCGTGTGTGTGTGGTGCGTGGCTGAGGCGCGTGGCGTGTTTGAGGGCGCGTGTGTGCGCGTGGTGCGTGGCTGAGGGTGTGTGTGCTGCGTGAGTGAGGGTGTGGCGTGGCTGAGGGTATGTGGCGTGGCTGAGGACGTGAGGCGTGGCAGAGGGGTTGTGCGGGCACGTGATTGAGGGGTTTGAGGGGGCGTGTGTGTGGTTGTTGGGTGTGTGGTTTACTGTTGTGTGTGTGTTTGTGTGTAAGGGACACAGTGATCCTATATTGTTTTAGGAAGCAGACATGTGTCAGGAGGTGTTGTTAAATGGAATGAGTGCTATGTTATTTTGTGAAGCACTGATATTGCATGAGGTTGAAGGTGAGGTGTGTTGGGCTACAGGAGGTGTTGGTGTGTTTGCAGGCTACGTGTGGCGATTTGGGGTGTGGGGGGGAGGGTCACGGTAGGGTTTGTGGGGTGGTGAGGGCTACGGGACAGTTTTGATGTGGCTGGCTAAGGTAGTGTTTGGGGGGGGGGGGCGTGCAGGCAACGGAAGTGTTTTTGGGGGGGGGGGGGTCCTGCGGCCTATGGTAGTGTTTGTGGGGGGGTGGTGTCCGGGTGGGCTACGGGAGTGTTTTTGGGGGGGGGGGGTGTCCGGCGGGCTATGGTAGTGTTTGGGGGGGGGGTGTCCGGGTGGGCCACGGGAGTGTTTTTTGGGGGGGGGTGTCCCGCGGGCTATGGTAGTGTTTGGGGGGGGGGTGCGGGACGGGATACGGGAGTGTATTTATTGGTAACGGCGGTGTAAATGAGTGCTTTGTGTGTACGGTGGTGGATGCGGGCCCTCCTGCGGTAGGGGTTGCGCTCCACTTGCGTGGTTGTGATGCGGGCCCTTCGGAGGTAGGGCTTGCGCTCCACGTGCGTGTTTGAGGTGTGTGGTGTAGTGTTTTTGGGGGGGGGGGTGGTTCGGGTGGGCTACGGGAGTGTTTGTGTGTGGGGGGGGGGGGTTCGGCGGGCTATGGTATTGTTTGGGGGGGTGTCCGGGTGGGCTACGGGAGTGTTTTTTGGGGGGGTCCTGCGGGCTATGGTAGTGTTTGTGGGGGGGGTGTCCGGTGGGCTACGGGAGTGTTTTTGGGAGGGGTGGGGGGGGTACGGCGGGCTATGGTAGTGTTTGGGGGGGTTGGGTCAGGGTGGTCTACGGGAGTGTGTGGGGTGTTTGGTGCGTCATCCAGGAGGTATTGCGATGTACACTGAAACAATACAGCGGCAGCAGGGTGAAGTAGAGGTATGTGGTCCCTGGAGGGGGGTTGTGGCGTGCAGCGGGTTGTGGTTGCGTGCTCAGTGCGTGTGAGGGGGGGGGTGCGGGACGGGATACGGGAGTGTTTTTATTGGTAAGGGCGGTGTAAATGAGTGCTTTGTGCATACAGTGGTGGATGCGGGCCCTCCTGCGGTAGGGGTTGCGCTCCACGTGCGTGGTTGTGATACGGGCCCTTCGGAGGTAGGGCTTGCGCTCCACGTGCGTGTTTGAGATGGGTGGCCTCCGGAGGTAGGGGTTTGTGGCGTCGTCAGTGCGTTTTGGCATGGGAGGGTGCACGGGAGGGATTGCGCTCGATGAGGGCTACGGGAGGCTGTGTTGCGGCCTTGGGAGGTGGGGTAGTGTGTTGCGTGGTAGTGGAGGAGATGCGGGCGTTGTTTGGTGGCGATGTTTGCTGGGGGGTGTGTGGTGTTTTTGGGGATGAACGTGTTATGTTGAGGTGAAGGGGAGGGGTGTTGGCAGGGTAGGCAGGAGTGTGTGCGGGTGGTAGAGGGGCTGCGGTAGCGGCAGAGGTGTGGTATGCAGTGTTGGGTGTGTGGTTGTTAATTGGGGGTGGCCGTCGGTGTGCGCTCTGTGTGTAGGTGATCGGGCGCTGTTGCAGTGGGGAAAAGAATATATAGATAGGTAAGAGTGTGTACCTGCGTCCTTGTTTTGGTGGTATCAGACGGTGAGGTTTTTGATGGTTTAGAGGTGAGAGCTGTGAAGCGTTCCCAAATCTCCCAGAGCAATGAGGGTTAGGTGCTGTGAAGCGTTCCCAAAGCTCAGTGAGGGCTGGGAGAGTGTGGCAGTGGGGTTGATGTGTTGGCCGCAGGCCAATGAGAGGTGTGCGGGGGCGGGCGTGGGGCCAAGGGAGCTATGTAATTGGGCTGAGGCCGTGGTGTCAGTGCCAATGAGAGGTGTGCGGGGGCGGGTGTGTCAGGGGAGCAATGTGATTGGCCTGAGGCGGATTGGCCTCAGGCGGAGTGACGGGCCAAAGGTCCAATGCGATGGGCCGTAGACACAGGGACCGTAGACACAGGGAGACACATACATACAGACAGACAGACAACGACACATAGGACACTTTGAGAAATATATAGTAGATGGGATGAGAAGGTTTCTGGCGATCACAATATGATACGTTCCTCTTGTGGATTCGTCTGTATAGTTTATCAACTGCTACCCTAAATGACCCTAAAAAAATACTGAAAATAAAAGCTGTGATAGCAGGTATCGGGTTATACACACTCTTCTGCTGTTCCTCTTCTTCACATCACGATGGCCGGATAGAGGAAGCTTCAGCAACTGCGGCATATAACATGCTGGTTTATTCGTTCCAAAATGAGTTCGAATCTGATACAAATCTTACGTACCGCACAAAGAAAGAGGGCGCCCACCGGGTGGCGTCTGTACCACGCCTTTCTTTGTTGATCATAATACGTCTAAGGACAGGGGTGGCCAACTGCAGTCCTCAAGGGCTACCAACGGGTCAGGTTTTCAGGATATCCCTGCTTCAGCACAGTTGGCACAATCAGTGGCTCAGTCTTGTGCTGAAGCAGGGATATCCTTAAAATTGACCTGTTGGTAGCCCTTGAAGACTGGCGTTGGCCACACCTGGTCAAAGAGATACAGGCATACCCCGCATTAACATACGCAATGGGACCGGAGCATGTATGTAAAGCGAAAATGTACTTAAAGTGAAGCACTACCTTTTCCCACTTATCAATGCATGTACTGTACTGCAAATCGTCATATACGTGCATAACTGATGTAAATAACACATTTGTAACAGGCTCTATACTCTCCCCGCTTGCGCACAGCTTCGGTACAGGTAGGGAGCCGGTATTGCTGTTCAGGACGTGATGACAGGCGCATGCGTGAGCTGCAGTTTGCCTATTGGGCGATATGTACTTACTCGCGAGTGTACTTAAAGTGAGTGTACTTAAAGCGGGGTATGCCTGTAGTTGGTAAAAGCATCGCTAAAGGAATAACATGTATTTGCTGAATTACTTTTTAGGCTCAAATTTTGAAGGACGGCATTTTTTCCAATTACATTTTAGCACACGTGTCCCTTACACATTTTAGTTTGAGTAGTCACATCTTTCTATGGAAGATAATTAGATAGATAATTAGACAGATAATTAGATAGACAGACAGATAATCAGACATACAGATAATCCGACAGACAGATAATTAGATGGGTAATTAGATAGACAGACAGATAATTAGATGGATAATTAGTTAGACTGACAGACAGATAATTAGATAGATAGATAAATAGATAGACAGACAATTAGACAGACAGACATAATTAGACAGATAATTAGACAGACAGATACGAATAATACTATAGAATATTTTTGCCTGCGATGTATAATTGCTCCTATAATTGATAACAAGGAGTTTTATTGCTGGGAAATGTGTGACTTTCCAGGCCCCCGGGATCTCCATGTTTGTGTAACATGCAGTATCTTTTATCAGAGTGTGACGCGTGACCTCACACAGTATTATAAACTGCATAAAAGGAAGTGTGCTCGTTATAAAACACGATACATTTCTAATCTCCTTCCTTTGTAATAGATGTTTGCTAAGTAAACATAGGTATTAATTACATGGTGAATATTGACTTTTCAAGTCCAATATAAAAATGCCATTAGTATGTAGCCCTGGTTTCTAGCGAACACAGACCACTACCATATGCTGTATAACCTGTAGGCTCACAGGGCCTGAACCTCTGCCACGGAGAGCCTGGGGTACGCACAATACTTATAACTTGGTGCAGCGCCTCCACCTGCGACAGCTTCCGCCCGAGGGGAAGTGGGTCTTCGCAGGAACTTATGTACATGAACACACACACACAGCAATATACCTTAACCAATATACTTTACTTGTGCAACCATAAGCTTTATCAACAGGTGTCCCTCCCTAGAGGCGACACTACTACCAGCGTCCTGCCGAACGCTCACTCTCCCTTTCCCTTCACCGGGTGATCCCCCTCATTGTCCAGTTCCCTCTAGGAATACGTTCCCCCACCCCCAAGTGAGTCAGTGGATGTATATGTATGTGACTGTGCAGCCAGCGTGTCCCGGAATGAATGATGGTACCGTTGGGGCACTTGACGTTTACCTGCCGGGCACTCCTGTACCCAGTAGTGCAACTATCTTCACAAAGGATCGGCGTGGGCGTAGATGACGTCACCCGTAGGTGTCCGGGGCGATCCCACCCAGACACGTTGCGACTTGGTAGCGGGACCTGATCCCAGGCCTCCCGCTGATTTAGAACTGTCCCGGTAGCGATCGTGTCACAGTAAGGGGATCCGGACCCTAGCCAGTCCCTAGCTCAGCTTCACACTACTGGGGCTCAGGGCCTAACTGGGCCTGGGGCATGCGGCCTAGGTAGGGGCGGATGGCCTTCCTACACCGGAGCTCCTTTCTCCGACAGCTAGCTCTGAACCAACGTGCGCCCCACCACTTCCTTTTCCTCCCTATCCTCGTACCTGATTGGTTCTGGCACGTCACAGGGGACCGCGAGGCTGCTGGGACCCGTAGTCCCCTAACTCCCCTCCTCCTTCGCGGGCTTTGTTCACCTGCTCTGCGCATGCGCAACCTCCTGCCGGACCAGTTCTGCGCCGGCGCCAACCTAAACATGGCGGCTCCCTCTACGCGGAACCTCCATTATCAGAGCGTTCCCTAAGTGCAGCATCTCCCACCCCACAACAACAATTGGGGGGGGGGGGAAAGGGGTCCCGGCTACATCCTCCCCCCTGTGGATTCCAACTTCCCTCTTGGAAAATACCTTTAAACTGGTACAACGTTTATATAATGAAAAATTGCATAACATACAACATTCTCCTCTTCTAAATCAGATTATACATTTCGCTAAACATCAAAATCACTGATTTCACTCGATTGCGGGCCCACTGCTGAGCCTCATAGTGGGGTGCCCCAAACTGATCATAGGCCATCCTCATGGGAGGTTGCCCGTTCCTTTGGCTTCGCCTTAACTGTTGCTTGGTCACACCCTTGGGGGAGTGACTATCTTGGTCTTGAATCTCGAGTTCTTCCCTTGAGGGGGTTACAGTCTCTAAATTATCATGACTTGGTATAAAGCACGGGCTCAGTGGGTCCAGTGACGAATTTTCCCGAGCCACCCCATGGGGCGAGTGCTCCCCGCGCCCTTTACCCGTAGCTCCGCCGGGAGGTGCGCTCTGTTGAGGGCCCCTTTGAGAGGTTCCCTCTTGAGGATCTTCCTGAAAGATTGAGTTCCCTGGCTCGTCGTCTTCCAATGTCCCCTCCCCATCCAACGAGGATGCAGGCCACTCCAAATCCCCCTCCTCCACTCGGGGAATAGGGAGCAAATGATTTCGGTGCCATGTCTTCACCCGACCCTCCGAGTCCTTAATGCGGTAGACCGGAAGGCCGGGCATTTGTGAGGCTACCTCGTACACTCCCTCCCTCCATCGGTCAGCCAATTTATGTTTTCCAGGCACTCCCAGGTTACGGAGGAGTACTGCTTCGCCTGGTTTAATGTCTCTGTGTTTAACTTTATGATCGTACCGCTGTTTATTCCCGGCGTTCAGTTTTTCGGTAGATTTCTCAGCTTGCATGTAGGCCCGTTGCAGATTCTCTTGCAATCGCTGTACATATCGGAAATGAGTAGTATTATGCACACCATCTGTGGAGACTCTCAACCGTATATCCACCGGCAGTCGCGCTCCTCGGCCAAACATAAGAAAGTACGGAGAGAACCCCGTGGAATCATGTCGGGTGCAATTGTAGGCATGTACTAGTGTTTCCACATGATGACTCCATTCAGTCTTTTCGAACCCCGTTAATGTGCCTAACATGTCCAGTAACATGCGGTTGAATCGTTCCGGCAATGCATCCCCTTCGGGGTGGTATGGGGTAGTTCGGAATATAGCGATATGCAAGATTTTCAGCAGTTCTTTTATTAAGTTGCTTTCAAAGTCTCTTCCTTGATCGGAATGAAGTCGTTGGGGAAGCCCATAATGCATAAAGTACTTTTCCCAGAGCACCTTGGCCACCGTGATGGCTTTTTGATCTTTTGTCGGGAAGGCCTGGGCGTAGCGGGTGTAATGATCCGTGATGACCAGCACATTGCCTATGCCACGGCTGTCGGGTTCAATGCATAGGAAGTCCATACACACTAAGTCCATAGGTCCGGTGCTTTTTAAGTGGCCCATTGGAGCGGCCCTGGTGGGCAATGTCTTCCGCTGAATACACTGCACACACCGTCGACAGTGATGCTCTACTGCTTCTCTCATTTTTGCCCAGAAAAAACGATCTCTCACTAGGCCGAAAGTCCTGTCAACCCCCAAATGACCATGTTCATCGTGTAGAGCCCTCAGTACTAAGTACTGTAATCTTTTTGGCAGTACTAATTGTCTCCTATTCGGGTGGTTATGGTACTTTACAACTCTGTACAGCAGATTGTCTCGTATTTCGAACTTGTCGGCTTCCCGCATCAGTATACCTCCTACATACCCCGGAGCCTGTCTGAGGAGGGCCAGGCGATTTTGCCGGATAGCATAGCGAATGGCCCCCATGACCGGGTCTTGTTCTTGGTAGTGTACCATATCCTTCCAGGCTATGATCTTGTCTGGAGTAACGTGCATACCACTGGGATCCCGATAGGCCTCTGGGATAGCGTTGGGTGCGCATCCTAGAGAGTCAGCCACCCTTAATTCCGAGAATGCCACTTGATCATTGACTATGGCAGCGGTACAGCATAGCACTCTTATTCCGGGTCCCGGAATTTCTTCCCATTAGTCTTCGTCGGGGGTAGTGGCCAGCCCTGGTCGCCTAGACAGGGCGTCAGCTCCAATGTTCAAGGGGCCGGGCTTATATTTCAGGGTGAAATTGTAATTGAACAGGGCGGCCAACCAGCGATGTCCAACCGCGTCGAGTTTGGCTGAGGTCATAATATAGGTAAGTGGATTGTTGTCGGTCCGCACCTCGAACGACACACCGTACAAGTAATCACGAAGTTTGTCGACAATGGCCCACTTGAGAGCCAAGAACTCAAGTTTGTGCACGGGGTAGTTCTGTTCACTGACAGTAAGACTGCGGCTGATATAAGCTACGGGTCGTAGTCCCTCTGGATATTTTTGATGTAACACCAACCCTAGTCCACTCAGGCTTGCATCCACATGTAATATATACGGTTGCTCGGGGTTTGCATAAGCCAACACGGGGCCGCGGTCAAACCCTGTTTCAGGTCTCTGAAGGCTTGTTCGCACTCTGTCATCCATTTGTCCCCGAAGGGTTGTCGGGCAGGAGTAGCCTTCCGGCTGGTGTCTTCCGGATATATCTTGAGGAGGCCATTGAGGGCTTTGGCCCGTCGGGAATACCCCTCCACAAACCTGCGATAGTATCCGCAGAACCCCAGGAACGACCGCAACTCCCCCACGTTGTCAGGTCGGGGCCAATTGACGACGGCTTCTATTTTGGTTGGGTCCGTGGCAATTAACTCAGCGGACACTATGTGTCCTACGTAAGTCACCGATGTACGGCAGAACCGGCATTTATCTAAGGAGAGCTTGAGTCCTTCTTGAGCTAATCGGTCAAGTACTTTCAGGAGTCGAGCCTCGTGTTCCTCCAGGGTCTTTCCGAAGACTATGATGTCATCCAAATACATATGGCATTCTCGGGGATTCAAGTCCCCTAAAGTCTTCTCCATTAGCCGCTGGAAGGTGGCAGGGGCACCACATATGCCTTGGGGCATACGGGTGAATTGGTAGAACCCCAGTGGGCAAATGAACGCCGTTTTCTCTTGCTCCTCGTGACTCATAGGTACCTGGTAGTACCCGGACCGGAGGTCCAGTACACTGAACCATTTACTTCCATGTAGAGCGTCCAGGATTTCTTCTATGCGGGGAGATTATACTGGCCTGGTACTGTTCGATTGTTAAGTGTCCTGTAGTCTACGCATAACCTCACAGTCCCATTCTTCTTTCGCACTACCACTTTGGGCGAGGCGTAAGGGCTCCGTGATTCCGTGACGATTCTGGCTTCTTCTATCTCATGGAGGGCCGCTCGTACATCTTCTACGTCCCTAGGAGTGAGCCGATGGGAACGTTCCCTGAAGGGCTTGGTATCAGTCATCCGAATGGTGTGTTGGGCGTGTCGGCTGCACCCCACATCCATCTCCCCTGTAGAGAATACTGATCATCTCTCTTCCAGCTGCACTCGCAACCGCTCTTTCCAGGTATCAGACAGCCCGGATGAGCCAAAGTCGAAGTCTAACGGCGATCCGGGATCTTCCACTCGGGTAGTTTTTACTTGTACGGCCTCATCCACCGAGCTGACGGGGTAAATTCTCCCTATCCTCTGTCCCGCGTCGATGGCCATGGGGAATGGCGAAAGATTTTGGACCATCCCATAAATTCGACGGGGAATGGCGGTCGGACAATCCCAAAATTCCGGTACTAGCCGATATCCTCGGCGGACATCTTCTTCGGGCATGCTTTCTAGAGAAAAGAGCTGCTCCTCGCCTACTCGTTCAGCGTAGGCACACCAGGCGGGTACCCTCTGCGTTTCTCCTGGTAAGAGTCGGGTCAGCCCTGCCCGGCCGCAGAAGAACAGTCCGTGGTCCTCCGAGGGGGCCGGAGGGGAATCTGGATCCACCTGGACAAGCTGTAGCTGTAGGCTGGACATGGGCAGTTCGTTAGTTTCGTGTAGATAGGCCCGGATGACGGCTTGTACAATGTCCGCATTCGTACCTAGGATGATTGGATACTTAGGTGTCTCTTTGGGTTCTGGACACCAAGGCGTCCACCTTCATGGGATGAGACTTCCCAGTGTTGAGCTGTTGTATCTCCAGGTCCACAGTCACTATGCCATCAATGGGGTAGTCATCATTGCTTAGCCCTCTTACTTTGATATGCCCTGCCGATTTCAGAGGCCGCTTCTGGAGGTGTCGATCATAGAATCCTCGATAAATGATGGTTACTTGAGATCCCGTGTCCAGTAGGGCGGAGGAGTAGATACCGTCCACTAGCATCCGGATCAGCGCTACCGGCCCCACGTGGCTACTCTCCTCCTCGGGTCTGTCACCACTTTGTGTCGGAACAGGGGCTTCTGGGCTGGCCGCATATACACCGCATATCATGGCCTGGGGCGTGAACTTCTTGGGTGACGGGCTCCAGTGGCGAGACTCCCCCATCCGACAATCGTAGGAGATATGTCCCTTTTTCCCGCATTTGTAGCAGGACATATCTCTGGGTGTGGTCCGGCGGTCATACGGAGGCGAGGTTCGGCCGGCGTATTTCGGCCTTTCCGGGCCTGGTTTATCCAGCGGATCCTCCTTCTCAGCACTCCCTTTGGGTTTAGTGCTGCTGGCTGCTTTAGCCTTCTGTGGGGAGTGAAGCATGAGATGCGTCTCGTGCTCTTTGACTTGCTGTAAGAGTTTGATAAACGAGGGGGGGTCCTCGAGTGAGGTTATCGCGAATCATGTTTGCAATAGGGTGAGTAGGACTGGACCCCCGTAGGTATTGTTTGCGGAGGTATTCGTCCATCGGAGAGGCGGTCAAGTATTTATGATGCAGCAGGGGTCCCAGGGAGATTTGCATGCGGTGGATATAAGCAGACAAATCTTCTCCCTCCTTTTGATTTATGGTGTAGTATTTGGCCCACAAGGCCCCATCATCCTCGGTCGCGCTATAGGCCTCGACGAGAAACTCTATCATCATACGAGCGGTCAGGTCGGGGTACTGCTCTCGGTGAATGCTGATCAAAGTGGTCTCAAGCACTCCATGAGCCGTTGGCGTTTCACTACGTCGGTACAAGACTATTCTTCCATTACTCCCCCAGTGTGCTCCTTCCAAGGATCTATCCCATCCTCTCCTGTGGGCACAGGTAGAGTCCCCGAGAAGGCCTTTAATTTACGGTAGCTTTGGGAATGCGTGGCTAGGGTAAGTGCTTCTACTAATGGCGGTAAGCTGGAGGGAGTGGTTAACTGGTCTATTTTGTCATTGAGTTTCTGCAGCATGTCACTACGCACCCCCGCTTCAGATGCGCTAGACCCGGGATAGCTACATTCTGACTGACAGCTACCCACCTCGCTCGCGGGGTAGTGGGCAAAGGGGAGCATAGGGTCGTCGTCACCTAGTTCCCCCACAGGGGGGTCCCGAAGTGGATAGACCAAGGGGCTGCCACCGGACGGAGAGTTTGGAAGCAGCAGATATTGAGGGGCGGCAGACTCGAGGACTACTAGATCTCGCCGGCAATCTACTAGCAAGGTGTTCCACTTAGCATCTTGATCTATGAGTACGTCTACCAGGCGGGCTTTGGCAAAACCCGGTAGTTGTCGTAGGGCCGTTTGCAATGTCTCTAAAGGTAGGGCCATGGGTACTCGGGTCACAGCCACTGCACGGCGGGTGGACGTGCGCATTTGTCGCGCCCAGTCGTGTATTTCCTAACGTGAGGGAAGGGCCATGGCGGTATTTTTGGCTCGGGGGGGCACCCAAGGTCTAAAATCTCAGCAGCACCTCCAAATGTAGCCCTGGTTCCTAGCGAACACAGACCACTACCATATGCTGTATAACCTGTAGGCTCACAGGGCCTGAACCTCTGCCACGGAGAGCCTGGGGTACGCACAATACTTATAACTTGGTGCAGCGCCTCCACCTGTGACAGCTTCCGCCCGAGGGGAAGTGGGTCTTTGCAGGATCTTATGTACATGAACACACACACACAGCAATATACCTTAACCAATATACTTTACTTGTGCAACCATAAACTTCATCAACAGGTGTCCCTCCCTAGAGGCGACACTACTCTCAGCGTCCTGCCGAACGCTCACTCTCCCTTTCCCTTCACCGGGTGATCCCACCCAGTGTCCAGTTCCCTCTTCGAATACGTTCCCCACCCCAAGTGAGTCAGTGGACGTATATGTATGTGACTGTGCAGCCAGCGTGTCCTGGAATGAATGATGGTACCGTTGGGGCACTTGAAGTTTACCTGCCGGGGATTCCTGTACCCGGTACTGCAACTATCTTCACAAAGGATCGGCGTGGGCGTAGATGACGTCACCCGTAGGTGTCCGAGGCGATCACACCCAGACACACTGCGACTTGGTAGCGGGGTCTGATCCCAGTCCTCCCGCTGATTTAGAACTGTCCCGGTAGCGATCGTGTCACAGTAAGGGGATCCGGACCCTAACTATGGCCAGTCCCTAGCTCAGCTTCACACTACTGGGGCTCAGGGCCTAACTGGGCCTGGGGCATGCGGCCTAGGTAGGGGCAGACGGCCTCCCTACACTGGAGTTCATTCTCCTTCCTCCGACAGCTAGCTCTGAACCAACGTGCGCCCCACCACTTCCTTTTCCTCCCTATCCTCGTACCTGATTGGTTCTGGCGCATCACGGGGGACCGCGGGGCTGCTGGGACCCGTAGTCCCCTAACTCCCCTCCTATCCGAGCTCTCCTCCTTCGCAGGCTTTGTTCACCTGCTCTGCGCATGCGCAACCTCCTGCCGGACCAGTTCTGCGTCTGCGCCAATCTAAACATGGCGTCTCCCTCTACGCGAAACCTCCGTTATCGGAGCGTTCCCTAGGTGCAGCATCTCCCACCCCACAACAACAATTGGGGGGGGGGGGAAAGGGGTCCCCGCTACAAGTATAAATCTAAATACATATAAACATCCTGAAGTGTCGTCATTATGGCATTGGCTCACGCTGTTTCGAGACAACTGTAATTGGGAGTTTGAAGCAGGAGAGTCTGGTTCACATCCCCGGGTCAGCTCCTCGTGACCTTGGGCAAGTCACTTTATCTCCCTTGCACCAGAAAATAGATTGTAAGCTCTATGGGGCAGGGACTCATGCCAACAAAAATTCTATAGACAGCTCTGGATACACTTTCAGCGCTATACAAGAAAAAAACATTAGCAATATCCTAATACATGTATTTGAGCCTGTTTTCACAGTATAAGTATTCTGGTCCAAGCCCACTGAGTGAGTAGGATCAGGTAGCTAAACTCATCTCCTTTAAATCCACACGGAGTCCATCTATTTTCTGTAGATTTTATTGGATGGGGTATACAGAGTGTTTGAAATAACGGCAGCTAACATTTGTGAGGAGAAGGTAAAAAGGAATGCCTTTTCTGGAGGAACAGTGAAAGGTGTCTCTACTCACTATTGCTGCTGGTTGTAAAAAAAAGCATGCTTTCAAAGTTTCAAATCAGTCTGGGCAGAGCAGCCATTTGTCAGGGTGGATTTGAAACTATCTTCCTGGCTAACAAAAGTTTTAACACCTCCATATCCTGGATCGCCTTTGAAGCTGTTGCTAACAAAAGGTTTAACACTCCCATATCCTGGACTGCCTTTGAAGCTTGGAGTAGCTACTCTGTCTCTGACGTGTTAGATGAAAATCCCCATATGCCTAACATGTTGGTACAATTAAATTAGGGGAACTTTAATTCATCCATTTTTTATATAACTCTATAAAAATTGCGTGACATGATAGTTCCTGATTTTACTCGAACAGTGCTGACAGCAAATCTCATGGTGCTAGGAGTTTCCTAGCAAAAGTTAGCAAAAAGCCTCCTGCTATGCTGCTAGCTGCTGGGTTTTAAAACCATTTTTCCTTTCACACGCTTACACGAAAAAACTGCCACAGTTATACACATAATCTTAAAAATGACTTTACTCTGAACCCCCCTCCTGGTTCTGGGGTTCGCGGACATATACTGGGGACCTGAATGTAATTCATCCCCCTACCCGGTCTTACTATTCTGGTCTGTGCTGAAGCAGGGAAATGCCCGCTGCTTAACACTCCTGGAATAATAAGACATACATATACAGTTTTATCACAAAACACAGTGTTTCTGCCATGATTGGGTTACAGAGCTGACAATCACAATTCCCCAATATGGCTCAGGGGCACCCAGCCGGGCCAAATACCTTTATTTACTGGCCTGGGTACCCCTTCACAGTCACACCTCCCCATCTCAAAGTGTAGGCGCTGTAACAACCACCCAATCCGGCGGTTTGACTGGCCACACAGCTCTTGAGGTTACATGTTCAACGGGACTATCCTTGCGGGATAGTCCGTCCGCATTGCTGTGCTCGCTGCCTTTTTTGTGTTGTATTGTAAAGTCAAACTCTTGCAGAGCAAGACTCCAGCGCAGCAGCTTGGCATTTTCCCCGAACACCCGCTGTAACCAATTTAGGGGATTAGTGATCATTGTGAATGGGCGACCGTAGAGATAGGGCTGCAGCTTGCGCAATGTCCATACAATCGCCAAACCCTCTTTCTCAATAGTGGCATAAGCAACAGTTTGCGGCTCTGGTACACAACAGGATGCTCGCCTCCCTCCTCCCCCACTTGGCTGAGCACAGCACCGATTCCAAAGTCAGAGGCATTGGTCTGCACCAAAATCTTTTTAGAATAGTCTGATGCAGCTAAGATTGGAGCACTGGCCAGTGCAGTCTTTAATGCCTGAAATGCGACTGCACAGGCGGGAGACCAGACAACCAGAATATATGACCCCAGTTTAACTATTATGATTGAACATGCATGCAAATAGATTGAATTATTAAATTGATAATTTCAAAAGATCGACTCAATGTATACTGTATACATGCATGCATGTATCACTTCTACTTTCATCAATGGAGAGTCATATATATTATCCTATAGATTTTTCACCTAATTAGGATAACACACTTCTTTTAAATATTCATAATTGTTTTAAATGTATGTTTTTTTAGTAAATACTCCGTTTATAATGAAGAATATGTTCAATGTTTAAGGTTTAAGTGTTAATAAAGTTATTTTAAGTTTTTTTATTTTAACAGTTAAACGATATCAATAAAGTTGTTTTTTGTTCATAGACGCGCTGACGTCACCACTCTACCCTACGCGACGGGCGCTAGTCGTGGCGCGTCCTGGCAACATGGCGCGCCGCCTGTGACGCGGCTAAGCGATGGGTTAGTGATGGCGAATGGCGGGAAAATGAACCTATATCAGGTAAGGGGATGAATCAGACGGTATGCACCTTGAGAAAGAGCGTAAGCTCGAAACGCGTTGGTGGGGGCCTGAGGGCTCGTTTTGTATACTATGCTTTGATCCATTAAAACCTTTTTATTGGGGACACACTCTCTAGCAATTATTTTTTCCAGTAGTGCTTCGTCTCTCCCTCATCAGACCAGACAACCACAACTGAGAGTCGCTTCTGTGTCAAATCTGTCAGCGGTTTAGCCACAGCACTTTACTGAGGGACAAACTTCCTATAATAGCCAGCGGTGCCTAAAAAAGCGATAACCTGCTTCTTAGTCTTGGGGACGGGCCACTGCACTATTGCCTCAACCTTAGCTGGCTCAGGCTTCAGATACCCTCCACCCACCCTGTGCCCTAGGTACAACACCTCAGCCATCCCTACTAAGCACTTAGTGGGTTTCAAGGTAAACCCTGCTTCCCTAATTCTGGCTAGCACCGCTGCTACATGTACTAGATGTGATTCCCATGACTGACTAAAGACAGCAATATCATCCAGGTATGCACTTGCATAACTCTGCGTCCCTTCTAACAACCTATTGACCAGGTGTTAGAAGGTAGCCGGGGCATTCTTCATCCCAAATGGCATCACTAAAAACTCATAGAGGCCACTCGGAGTGATGAATGCTGACTTCTCCCTTGCCTCCTGGGTCAGGGGGATCTGCCAGTACCCTATACTCAAATCCATGATCGTCAGATACTTTGCCCCCGCGAGTTCATCTAGCAACTCATCCATGCGGGGCATGCGATAAGCATCTGAAACTGTCCCAGCATTGAGCTGCTGGTAGTCCACACGGAAGCGGGTGGTCCCATCCGGTCCCATCCTTCTTAGGTACGAGGACTACCGGACAAGCCCAAGGGCTCTGGATGGTACAATTACCCCTCTCTATACTGCCCTTCACCTCTGCAGATACCCAGTAGGCATGATTATGCAGAGGACGCAGATCGCCCGTGAGCACAGGATGATCTGTAATATGTGTTCTGCCCGGCTTATCTGAGAACAGACCCCTATACTGCTCTAACATAGCCTCTGCTCTCTGCTGCCGACTCAACTGGGACCCTATCTCTACCTACTCCTCTGTACCCCCCTTGCCTAGCCTCCCCTAGGAGGTCTGGCAGAGCATTGCTTGCCGGGTCCCCATTTGTGGGCTACAGATAACCAGCACTGATGTCTCACTCGGTGCAAAGTACTCCTTGAGCATGTTAATATGATATGTAATAGTTCTGCCCGTCTCACTGTCTAACTGTACAACACAGTTGCACTCATTCATCTTTCTGAGAACCGTGTATCGTCCAGACCAGGCAGCAAATAATTTATTCTCCCGAGTGGGCTTTAGAACAAGTACTTGCTGTCCAGGGATGAATGACCTACAACGGGCACTCTGATCATATCAAGTTTTCTGCTTGATCTGAGCATTCCAAAGGTTGTCCTGTACCAACCCCATAAGCATCTCTAACCGATCTCTGAGATTTACCACGTACTGAAGCACAGAAGCATCAGTATTGGTAGTCTCCCCTTCCCATCCCTCACGGAATAAGTCGAGAGGTCCCCATACCCTTCGACCATATAGCAGCTCAAAGGGAGAAAAGCCTGTAGATTCTTGCGGTACCTTACGGTATGCAAACAGCAAGTGCTGCAGGTGAATCTCCCAGTCTTTCCCCTCCACCTCATAAAGGCTCGTAGCATCTGCTTCAGGGTACCAATAAACCTCTCACATAATCCGTTTGTTTGAGGATGATAAGGGGTAGTGAGCCGGTGTTTCACCCCGCACGCCTACCAGAGACACTGTAACAATTCACTCATGAATTGTGACCATTGATCGGGTAGGATCTCGCTAGGGAAACTATTCTGGATCCAGGGTCATGTCTGGGGGTATGAATGAACCCAGCTAGCTTCAACTCAGCCCTGTTTCCAAAGCACAACAAGTCCTGTATATTTTCTCCACTTTATTAAGGAAAGCAGCAATATAGACAGGCACTTGTGGATGAGATGTTTATGTAGGAATAATGTCTCTCTGTGGGTGCTTTGTAGTAAGGGCAGGTGAAAAAGGATGAGGCCTTGCCAGTAGAGCAAATTACAGAAGGTACTCACTCAGCCAGTGTTGAAGGTGGAAAAGGAAGTGCCAGTGTAGTCTGGGTAGCAAGATAGCTTGGGGACAGACCATCTGTCAGCAAGGCAGAGGGGGAGAAGGCAGACTAGCCCATTCTGATAGAAAGGCTGAGGTTGCTGTAGCAACTCACTGGCATAATGCAGACAGGGATCGCAACACTGTGTCTAACACACAGGCACTGTGTGTGTACAGAGCAAAATACATGCAGCTGGAATGAGAATGTGACAAGCAGAAGCTGCAAAGGAAAGGGGGGGGTGAAACAGAGATGTGGTTCTTGTTCCATGACACTCCCCGTCTGGTATCTGGAGATACCACTATAATGAAGTATGTGGAATATATGTGCAATGCAAACATAATACAGGCATACCCCGCATTAACGTACGCAATGGGACCGGAGCATGTATGTAAAGTGAAAATGTACTTAAAGTGAAGCACTATCTTTTTCCAACTTATCGCTGCATGTACTGTACTGCAATCATCATATCTGTGCAAAACTGATGTAAATAACACATGTGTAACAGGCTCTATATTCTCCCCGCTTGAGCACAGCTTCGGTACAGGTAGGGAGCTGGTATTGCTGTTCAGGACGTGCTGACAGGCGCATGCGTGAGCTGTCGTTTGCCTATTGAACGATATGTACTTACTTGCGAGTGTACTTAAAGTGAGTGTCCTTAAACCGGGGTATGCCTGTATAACAATGCAAAAGTCCATGTTCACATAGCGATGTGATACCGGCTGGCATCACTGGCTTCAAAGTCCCTTGGCCAAGGTTCTTGGGCAAAGGATGCAAAGTGGATGCACCGCTCCAAGTTAGCTGGGCGCACCACAGTGTCTCTCTTGGTGAAAGTCTCTGGCACTGTTTCTTTTTGAACTTATGGAAGAACAGTCCTTTTGTCTCTGTGGTTTTACCTACAGAGTGCATCCCCTTGTAGGTATGCCAGTTGTGGCAGCCTGTCACTCTGACACCTGGCGTTTGGCAGAAGGAGATGGCTTTTGGCTCCTTGCGGAAGCGGATCGACACTCCTGGAAGACTAGTTGTCGAATCTAGTCTAGTAAATAGGGCATCGTTCGGGGAGACTCCCTGGAGCTTAGCACTGGGGCTGAACACTACACGGATTTGATCGGGTTCCTGAGGGTGGTAGACCCCAGATGATTGGAGGTACCAGCATTCTTCACCTTTCTTCATTAGAGGTGCTGGCTTTGCGTGGCCGGTAAGGAATATCTTCTGGACGAAGGCCACAAAGTTGTTTTTGGTCCCCGGTTCCCTTTGTTGGTCGCAGAGGTGCGAAATGAACCTAGAGATGGCATGTTCTCCATTGTTTGGGAGGCGCCTTCTTGGTGAACGGAATGGTAGCGGGTTCACCCAACTGCCCGGTCCATCTTTGACGAGCTCCTTGACCGTTAACATCAGGAATCCTCTATCTCCCATCGATGGTGTTTGCTTGTCGTTGTCCCTTGTGGTCTGGAACGCTGTGCACCCTAAGTCATTGGTGCATTCCTCTTGCAAGAGAACGTCTCCACGTATTTTGGTGATACGCCTTTGTGTCTCTTTGCTGACTGCCCTCAGGAGGTTGTTCTCTCCCTGGACATGACGAAAAACAATCTCTTTTGTCCTTGTAAATCCTTTTGGGAAATGTCTCTGCAACTGTCTCCTCTTACGTGTGTGAAAGAACAGTCTTTTTATACCTATGGTTTCACCTGCAGGGTACAATCCTTTGCGGCTATTCCAGCCGTGGCAGCTGGCTGTTTTGTCGCTTGACATTCTGTGGAGAGGAATGGCTGTACGTCTCAGCTGTGTCATTGCTCTCAGGAGGACTATCTGATTGTTTCTTTCCTTTTGGGAGATCCTTTTGTCGGTCACCTTCGGGAGGTTACTTTCTTCCTTCGGTGGAGTCGACTTGTTATCCTTGGCTGTATTAACCACTAAGCATCCAAGGCCATTGTCACATCCCCCTGATGTGAGGATGTTCTTTTCGATCTCAGGGGTATGACCTTGTCTCTTCTCTTCACTTGGCCCTCCTGTCACTTGGAGATGGCCAAGACATGGTTCAGAGAGGGATGTGTGTCCACATTCTGTTATCACCGTTCTGCGGGCGTCAACATAGTCTTGTCCGTGCTCTTGTCAGTGCACGCGTTGCCCACTATCACCCATCCTAGGTCAAGTCTTTGTGCGTATGGTGCGTTGTGGGGTCCGTTACGCTGTTTACGGACTTTATGTACCCTCAAGATGTCCCTACCAAGCAGCAGCAAGATCTTGGCGCCTTGTTCTACCGGCGGGATGTAGTTGGCTATTCCTCTGAGGTACAGGTGATGGCGTGCCACATCTGGTGTGGGAATCTCATCCCTGTTTGTTGCCATGTGGTTGCACTCGAAGAGTGTGGGGAGAGCTATCTTCACTCTGTTACCAACTGAACATATAACGTAACCGCTTGCTCTTCTCCCTGTTGTCTCAGTTGACCCTGCACAGGTTCTGAGGGTGTAGGGTGAGGCATTGTCTTGTGAGTTGAATAAGTGGAAGAACTCCGTCTTCGCCAATGATCTGTTGCTTTGATCGTCGAGGATTGCATACATCCGAATAGCCTTCTCAGGTTGTCCCTAGGGGTGCACTGCGACAAGACATATTTTTGAACAGGACATTTTGTCACTTCCTTTTCCGCAAACCTCTGTGCGCTGAGACGTGACAGATGTTGGCTCTCCTTCTCCTTCCTCCCCGCCATGCTCCGCTACGGAGGATGGGTTGTTGAGTTGGTGGAGTGTCAGCGCCTCTAGATGTAAACATGTTACGTGCTTGTCACTTTTGCACACTGCACATTTGATTTCTTCTTTACAGTCTCTGGCTAGGTGAGTCGTGGAACCGCAGCACCTGAAGCAAACTCTGAATTCTCCGAGTAACCTCTTGCGTTCCTCTAGGGACTTCATCTTGAACCCAAAGCACCTGTTAAGTGGGTGTGGCTTCTTGTGTATGGGACATTCCCTGTTTGGGTCCCTTGGTTCCTTGTCTCCGGCGACTGGCTGATCGGGAGTAGTTTGGGTCGTGGGAGACACGTCCGTCCTGTGGACCGAGATGGGTGTTTGTAACGCCTGTATGCCCGCAGACCTGGCAAGACCCCAGTACTGAGGTGGGAAAGGTATTACACCACACACCCACAGCAGTGGGAGCAAGCCCGGAGTGTGGTATAGCATTGCTGGGCCTGTAGAAAGAGTGGTTAGCGATACTTGCAACGTCTTTAGGAGTATGCGTAGAGATAGTCGTGTCCATGTGCCAATGTCCAAGGGGTCCAGAGAGTAGAGTCATCGGGGTACAAAGCCAGGTCCAAGGGTTCCAGAGAGCAGCGTGGTCGAGAGCGTAGCAAGGTTCAAAGGGGTACAGAGAGCAGAGTAGTCCAGAACAAGCAGGGGTCAAAGCCAGGGAAATCCAAAGGTAAACACAGGAGCAGGATACATCAGGGACACAGAGGGAGCCCAGCATAGGTCAGCACACAGAGAAACAGGAACTATGCAGAGGGAGGAAGAAGTGGACAGACAGGGATTATAAAGGAAGGTGCACCAATGACAGAGAGGGGAGGAGCCAGAAGAGGCAGCCAGGGGAGTGACCAGTAGGGATTGGGAGGAGTCAGGCTCGTGACGGAGCAGAGAAGAGGAGCGTGTGTGTGCGCCCTCTGTAAGTTGAGGGTGCGCGCGCACAGGCTGCGAGATGGACCACAGGGACCGGGAGGAAGCAGTGGGCGGACCGAGCCCAGAGGAAGAGCGCGTGCGCGCGCCCTGCGTGAGCGGAGGGGGCGCGTGCACCGGCCGTGCCACCAGGCGCTCAGAGCGCCGCGCCGCGGGAAACCCGCTGGAGGGGGGCAGAGGAGCGGACGGAACCGTCAGGGATGGAGAGGTATTGGTCGTGGGTGAAGCGGTTGTCTGGGAGCGGGGAGCGTCATTACAGGAACTCAGGGACCGCGCGGGTGCGCGAGGTCTGCGGGGTATGTGCTGAGGAAGTGGGAGAGAGGTAGAAGGAGCGGGACAGGAGTGGGAAAGGGTAGAAGGATTGACAGGAGATGGGACAGAGGGAGAGACAGAAGGGGAAGGAATCCCCTGAATCGTCACAGTGTTTGAGTGTTACCGTATCTCGCCACTGGTCTCCCATTCCTCAGGCTGCTTGCACTGTGTGTGGTTTGCGCACCCAAGATGAAACTGGGATCATTCCTTGTCCTTGCCGCTTCGCGGATGAAGCTCAAGAAGAATGAGAATGGGGGGAAGGTGACTTGCTTCTCCCTTTTGTATTTGGAGCCTTGTGAAATCCATCTTTCTTGGAGGTTGTAGGGCAGCTTTTCCAAGATGGGTCTCACTCCATGAGCTGAGTCTAGGACGTTGAGACCTGTTAAAGAATGGTCTGTTCTTGCAAACTCCAGCTCTTGCAACAGGTCTCCGAACCCTCGTAACTTCGAGTAGTCTTTAGTTGTAATCCTGGGAAATCTGTTGACTCTTTTGAAGAGCGAATCCTCGACTGCTTCGGGGCTACCGTAGCACTCTTCTAGCCTTTCCCATACTAGGTCGAGACCTACTTGGGGGTGGTTAGCGTTTGCCATCCGAAGTCTCTTCGCGTGCTCCCTGGATTCGTTTCCCAGCCATTTGGATAGCAGGTTGAGCTCTTCCCTTGCTGAGAAGCCCAGGCTGTTGATTGCGTCCTTCAACGTGAACTTCCACGTCCGGTAGTTCTCAGGACGGTCGTCAAAGTTGGTGAGTCCTGTTTGCACCAGGTCGCGCCGGATCATGTACTTGGCTATGTCTGTCTGGCCTGAGGCATAGGCGTGTTGGTCACGTTCTGAGGTAGTTGCTGAAAGGGTCTGTGCGGTCGCCTCTTCCTTGGTATGGACGCGTGATGACTGCTGGTCAGTGTGAGGGGCTGTGTTCTCCCGTGTGGGTGTACCTGGATTGCGCGCCTGTTGTGGTGTATCTGTGTGCACGCTGGTGTGTGGATCACTGTTGCGGCTGTGGCTATCCCAGGCAGCATGTACCATTGAAGTAGTAGCGTCTTCTCCTTGTGGACCTAGCAAGTCTTCGGTGTCTGTGGAGTCACTCCCTCCGTGTTGAGATGGTGCGCTGGTGTTTACACTGAAGAGGCTCCATGCTACTTATGTAGTCTTCAGTGCGTTGGATAGGATCCTCTGAGGCTATCCGTCTGTATGGTTGCTCCCCGACGTCCTGTCTCGCAGCTGCTTCTAAGACTTCTGCTTGGGCTATGGCAGCAGCGGCGTCCTCTTCTTTGCTTAGAGCTTCTAGATCCGCGTCCAATTTGGCCTTTCTACGCGCAGCGGCAGCGGCGGCATTGGCAGCGGCGGCATTGGCAGCGGCAGCGGTAGCAGCGGCCGCATTGGCAGCGGCGGCGGTAGCAGTGGCGGCATTGGCAGCGGAGGCATTGGCGGCGTTCTGTTCCTCCTCTTCTATGCGCGCTCTTTCTGCCCTTACGGCTGCCTCTCTCCGACCATATTCGGCCCTGGCCCGTGCGGCCTCTGCGGTGGCTCGCGCCCTGGTAGCTTGCGCTGGACACGTTAGATTGCGCTGATCTTGCTGACCTTGATGAATGCCTGGATGTGTTTGAGCGCTGTGATGCGGTTTCCAGCAAAAGGTCCTTTCTCCTACTCTCAGCTTCCGTGATAGTGGTTCGCACGCGGCTGTCTCGTGTCAGGTCAATGTTACTCTGTAAGTCTCTTTCTTGTATGCTTTCGCTGGTGTTGGCCCTGGTCAGGTAAGTAATGTATGCCTCTGACAGCTCTTGATAACGCGAGTGATCAGTCCTTAATTGCGTTATTGCCTGCTCGAGCTGTTTCGCATAGTTGCCAACGCTAGTAACATTGCGTATTCCCAGTGTGGTTGTTTCCCAGGCCAACTCTAATTTAGCGCGGTGCGCTCCAATGTCAGTTTTGTACTTTTCGCATGCCTTTTGTGTCAGTGTGACTGTCCGTTTAAGCCTCGCGTCTGCCTGCGCCTGTTGCAGTTGCGCAGCGGTCTCTGTGTCTGAGTGGTCACTCTCCTGCGTGATGTCTGGTAAGGCTCTGAGTTCTGCCATGCTGTAGGTGTGTATAGGCCTTTAGCCAGTGCGTGTGGCGTGCGGTCTTTTACCTGCGTCAGCGATGGGCGACTGTCTCAGATGATGCCGAGCGGTGTCCTGCAGCATTCAGCGTAGGGGTAGCTGTACTCACAGGTGTCCGGTGGCTCTGACCCATGTCCTGGCGGGTGTCCTCTGGCGTGGCCCTTGGTGGCGCTGGCCGTGGGGACGTGCGCAGGGTAAGGTGAGAAGGTAATCCCTCACTATGGAGCTGTGCAGAGGGTGAACTCAGACAGAGAAAGGCAATCAAAGTTCTGTGTATATTGCAGTCTGACTGCAGTGCTGCTGCCTTGAGTGTAGGTTGCAGGCTGTGTGCAGTGTAAGCTGTTTGCTGTTTGTAAGGCTGCTGCAGGTTGTGTGCAGAGACTGCTCTGTGATAGCATAAAGTCTCAGAGTAGCAGCTCCTGTGTATCTCCAAGACACACGGTCTCCCTTTTTCACTATTCTGGATCCAGGGTCATGTCTGGGGGTATGAATGAACCCAGCTAGCTTCAACTCAGCCCTCTTTCCAAAGCACAACAAGTCCTGTATATTTTCTCCACTTTATTAAGGAAAGCAGCAATAAAGACAGGCACTTGTGGATGAGATGTTTGTGTAGGAATAATGTCTCTCTGTGGGTGCTTTGTAGTAAGGGCAGGTGAAAAAGGATGAGGCCTTGCCAGTAGAGCAAATTACTGAAGGTACTCACTCAGCCAGTGTTGAAGGTGGAAAAGGAAGTGCCAGTGTATTCTGGGTAGCAAGATAGCCTGGGGACAGACCATCTGTCAGCAAGGCAGAGGGGGAGAAGGCAGACTAGCCCATTCTGATAGAAAAGCTGAGGTTGCTGTAGCAACTCACTGGCATAATGCAGAGACAGGGATCGCAACACTGTGTCTAACACACAGGCACTGTGTGTGTACAGAGCAAAATACATGCAGCTGGAATGAGAACGTGACAAGCAGAAGCTGCAAAGGAAAGGGGGGGGTGAAAAAGAGATGTGGTTCTTGTTCCATGACAGAAACCTACCCTAGTAAAAATCCCTAACAATGCCTTAGCCACTGACTTAGCATCTATACAGTAGTTGCAAGCGCTACAGCCTCAGGGTTCCGGGTGGCAAAGTCCACCACCTTGAGGATGTAGCGCTTCCCTGACCAGCTCGGAACCATAAGGGGACCCACTAAATCCATAGCTACCTTCTGGAATGGTTCTCCGATTACTGGTAACGGGTTCAGGGGTACCTTCACACCATCACGCGCCTTACCTACTCGCTGGCAGGCATCACAGGAGCGGCAGAAATCTGCCACTGCTCCTGATGCCCCCAGCCAGTAGTAACGCTGCAACAGCCGGGCTCTCGTGCGAGTGACCCCCTGATGCCCCACTAGTGGAATGGAGTGGGCTACCTGCAATAATTGCTGCCTATAATCCCTGGGTACCACTATCTGTCTTCTACCAGTCCAGACCCTATCTAACCCGGTAGAACCTTGCTGCCTATACAAAAGCCCGCGGTGCAACAGAAAGTGGTCTGACCCCTCACATGCCTTAGACTCGGACGCCCAAAGTCTTATACCCTTCAAGCTGGGGTCAGCTTTCACCGCATCCCTAAATTCTGTCCCTAACACTGGCCACCCACCCTTAGTCTCTAAGTCAGGGGAAACAGGAACAGGTAAAGGGAACAGTATGTCAGTCTCTGTTCGCGACTCAGTCTGGCTTACCTGTCTGGTCTCCACAGAGACCTCTGGAACCATTGGTCCCAAATGCAGGTGGACAGGGGATGAATCTGCTGCAAACCTTGCTGACTGGTTCCTAGTAATCGCTGAAACAGGAGCCAGCTCTGCTGTGAATACACAGGATAAATGCACCAGGTCATTACCAGGCAAAACTTCGGCATCTAACCCGGGCAATAACCCCACCTCCCTCATGACACGTCCGGCACCCCAATCCAAAAAGACTTAGGCAACTTGGAGTGACCGCAGTCCTGCATCTGGCATGGTCACTTGCATCCCGGTGCCCAGGAGCAAATTCTCTGGTTGGACCATATCAGGTCAGACCAGGGTAACAGTGGCACCGGAGTCCAGTAAGCCGTCTGATTGGCGATCTCCGATGGTCACTTTCCGCAGATGTTTCTGCCGGACATCATTAGATTGCAACCCGACTAGTGCAACCTGATGCCCCTCTGTCTCCGCTGCTTGTCCCGGGGAAACAAGTGCAGATCTCTCCGTGGACGACCCTCTGTGGATTGATTCCACTGCTGTACTTGGTTCCTCTGTGTGTGCCAGTCGCACACGGGCGACCAGCTTCGCAGCTGGAGAACGTTGTCCCTGATGGGGTCCACTGGACTTGGCACGATCCAGATAGTCAGGTCTGATGTGACCCACTTTGTTACAGAGATAGCATCTCCTCTCATGCTTAAACTCTGCAGCTTTTGAAACGGTGTTCTCTGCTGCAGGCTTGTGTACCCACTGAGGGGTCTGCTTGGCTCCCTTGGCTGGCACAGCCGGTTTCTTGGGAGCCCCTTTCTCGTCCATCAGGGAGCGACTGCATCCATACTCATCAGCCATCCTGGCAGCTTCCACATGGGTCTTAGGTTTACGGTCAAAGACCCATGCCCTCACGCCCGAGGGACACTGCTGCAGTAACTGCTCGTGGAAAATCAAGTCCAGCAAAGTGTGATATTTTGTAGCCCCACAACCCTCCACCCACTGAGTGCCTTGCCTTGCCATGCGGGCACCATAGTTGACATAGGACTCCTTGGGATAACGTTCCCCTGTCCTGAACTTGCCCCAGTAGGCTTCTGGGGCGAGTGCTTACTGCAACAGCAGCAAAGCTTTTACATGTTCATAGTCATTCCAATCTTCATGTGGGATGCCCTGCAAGGTTTCTGTAGCAATACCAGACAACAAGGGGTGCATCCGCAGCACCAAGTCCCCTTGTGGCACCCAGTATCTCAAACACTGAGTTTGAAAGTCTGATAGAAAACCGTCGATTTTGACTGTGCCACAGACAAACTTGTTGAAGCTCTGGTGATTGACTTGGGGGACAGCCTGCTCTCAGTTGATCAAGTGAGAGTGAGGGGACACTTGTCCGTGTACAGCTGCAAGCATCCAAATTCTCTCATCTGCTGTAGCTCTTTCCCTCATGATGCAAGAAGTGCTGTGAGTCCAGGGTTAGCGAGTCCAGTAGCTACAGGGACTAAACCTCCCGCACCCCCAAGAACCAGTCCTTCACCATTATTCCGGTGAGCACCCTCTCCCTCCCCCTGTCCATCTCCCGCCGGAGCTGAAAGAATCTCCAGCCCCCCAGGCTGAAGTGTAATCACTGCGGCTGCAGCGACGGGCTCCATGCCCTCAGGATAAGCAATGCCTGCTTCATGCTGTTCCAAATCCTCCTCCAGCTGCACCTTTGACCCCAGCCATCAGTGAGCCATAACCCTCACACCGGACACGATCCGGGAACAATCCCAAGGATTGAATCATCCTGCTCGCTTGTCCATGTTTCACCCGCAGGCAAAAAGGTTATGGGACAAAGGGTAACTGTATTTTTCGTGCTCTTGCAAACCATGTGTATGCTACCTCGTGCTTGGGGAGCTCGCAACTTTCGAGTCTCCCTCTATGCTATAGGATCCCGCAGGATGATATACCATAGGCTCAATCATGTCCCGCCTCTGCCACCAGAAAAAGCCTGTCACAGGAGACCAGCACTTTTAACACCTTAATACCCGGATTCTTTGATTGAGCAAAGCAAGAGATAAAATAAATTGTTATTTATTTACAGAATGAACATACACAGCTTGATTTCCAATCTTATACTATATTAGTGAAAGCACTGTATGTTTGCCTGCCTGCCTGCCTGCATGCATGCCTGCCTGCTGGATGTCCGGTGTCCCTAGCGGCAATCTCATTGGTCCCTTGGCCCGCCCGCCCCCGCACACCTCTCATTGGCCTCACACACTCACACCACCCCCTTGGCCCGCCCCCCACACCTCTCATTGGCCTGAGGCGGAGTGACGGGCCAAAGGTCCAAAAAAATAAATCACACACACACACACACACACACACACACACACACACACACACACATACACCTCTCTCCCCTCTCCAAATCACCTTTTCCCCCTCCCCAGCGGCATCACCTCTTCCCCCTCCCCAGCGGCATCACCTCTTCCCCCTCCCCAGCGGCATCACCTCTTCCCCCTCCCCAGCGGCATCACCTCTTCCCCCTCCCCAGCGGCATCACCTCTTCCCCCTCCCCAGCGGCATCACCTCTTCCCCCTCCCCAGCGGCATCACCTCTTCCCCCTCCCCAGCGGCATCACCTCTTCCCCCTCCCCAGCGGCATCACCTCTTCCCCCTCCCCAGCGGCATCACCTCTCCCCGCTCCAAATCACCTCTCCCCGCTCCAAATCACCTCTCCCCGCTCCAAATCACCTCTCCCCGCTCCAAATCACCTCTCCCCCCTCCCCGCTCCAAATCACCTCGCTTCCCGCAGCTGCCACGCGGCGCGTAAGATGGCGGACCCCCTTCCTCCCTCGCGGCGCCGAGTCAGACGGTGGCGGCGCCCGGAAGTACAGGTAGGTGTCGCTCCCCACCTCCGGCGCCAAAAGGAACTGAGAAAGGGCGCATCAACTGAGGTGTGTGTGTGTGTGTGTGTGTGTGTGTGTGTGTGTGTGTGTGTGTGTGTGTGTGTGTGTGTGTGTGTGTGTGTGTGTGTGTGTGTGTGTGTGTGTGTGTGTGTGTGTCACTGTCCACTGCCCCCCCCTCCTATCCACTGCCCCCCCCTCCTATCCACTGCTCCCCCCCTCCTGTCCACTGCCCCCCCCTCCTGTCCACTGCCCCCCCCTCCTGTCCACTGCGTCCCCCCTCCTGTCCACTGCGTCCCCCCTCCTGTCCCCCCTCCTGTCCACTGCCCCCCCCTCCTGTCCACTGCCCCCCCCTCCTGTCCACTGCCCCCCCTCCTGTCCACTGCCCCCCCCTCCTGTCCACTGCCCCCCCCTCCTGTCCACTGCCCCCCCCTCCTGTCCACTGCCCCCCCTCCTGTCCACTGCCCCCCCTCCTGTCCACTGCCCCCCCCTCCTGTCCACTGCCCCCCCCTCCTGTCCACTGCCCCCTCCCTCCTGTCCACTGCCCCCCCCCTCCTGTCCACTGCCCCCCCCCTCCTGTCCACTGCCCCCCCCTCCTGTCCACTGCCCCCCCCTCCTGTCCACTGCCCCCCCCCCTCCTGTCCACTGCCCCCCCCTCCTGTCCACTGCCCCCCCCTCCTGTCCACTGCCCCCCCCCTCCTGTCCACTGCCCCCCCCCTCCTGTCCACTGCCCCCCCCCCTCCTGTCCACTGCCCCCCCCCCTCCTGTCCACTGCCCCCCCCCTCCTGTCCACTGCCCCCCCCCTCCTGTCCACTGCCCCCCCCCTCCTGTCCACTGCCCCCCCCCCTCCTGTCCACTGCCCCCCCCCCTCCTGTCCACTGCAGGAAATGCAGGGGGAGGAATCCATGCCTTTGAGGCGCCCCCCCCCTCCCTTTGACGCCCCCCCCCTCCCTTTGACGCCCCCCCCCCCTCCCTTTGACGCCCCCCCCTCCCTTTGACGCCCCCCCCCTCCCTTTGACGCCCCCCCCCCCCTCCCTTTGACGCCCCCCCCTCTCCCTTTGACGCCCCCCCCTCTCCCTTTGACGCCCCCCCCTCTCCCTTTGACGCCCCCCCCCTCCCTTTGACGCCCCCACCCCTCCCTTTGACGCCCCCCCCTCCCTTTGACGCCCCCCCCCTCCCTTTGACGCCCCCCCCTCCCTTTGACGCCCCCCCCTCCCTTTGACGCCCCCCCCCTCCCTTTGACGCCCCCCCCCCTCCCTTTGACGCCCCCCCCCTCCCTTTGACGCCCCCCCCCTCCCTTTGACGCCCGCCCCCCTCCCTTTGACGCCCCCCCTCTCCCTTTGACGCCCCCCCCCTCCCTTTGACGCCCCCCCCTCCCTTTGACGCCCCCCCCTCCCTTTGATGCCCCCCCCCTCCCTTTGACGCCCCCCCCCCCTCCCTTTGACGCCCCCCCCCTCCCTTTGACGCCCCCCCCCCTCCCTTTGACGCCCCCCCCCCTCCCTTTGACGCCCCCCCCCTCCCTTTGACGCCCCCCCCCGCCTTTGACGCCCCCCCCTGCCTTTGACGCCCCGCGCGCACACACTGACTGACTGCCGCACGCACGCACACACTGACTGACGCGCACACAAAGCCTGACTGACGCACGCACACACTGACTGAGGCACACACTGACTGTGTGTGCGTCAGTCAGTCTGTGTGTGTTTGTGTTTCTGCCTCAGACTCACTGACGCGCGAGCAAACACACAGTGACTGACGCACACACGCTACATGAAGCTGTAAAGGAGGGAGGGAGGGGGGGGACTGGATTGATGTGAATGGGGGACAAACAGAGAGAGGGGGGAGGAGAGAGAGGAACGGGAACATTACATCCCGGGCAACGCCGGGTCTCTCAGCTAGTTACAACTAAAAATACACTTACTAGTTACGCTGTTAAGTCTGGTTACAGGATGGATATTTCACTGCATGATAAATCTTGTTACATGATGGAACTCCTTCCCCATGGGCTGCAGGGTTTTTTATGCACTAAACAGGCCTATACTTAACCCATGCAGCCAATCTACTCCGTGGGAATAATTCCTTAACCCTTTCACGGAATTGCCACTACTTTGCAAACCTGGCAGAGGGGCTTCTCAGTCTGCTCTGGGCATGTGCCAACTTTGCACATTGGCCGCTTAGCATATGAGGCTTGTCCCCTCTACATGGCGCCGCTCAGTCTGGGCAGAGCAGCCATTTGCCAGGGTGGCTTTGAAACTCTCTTCCTGGCTAACAAAAGGTTTTACACCTCCATATCCTGCAAACAGGAACTCCTCCAACAGGAGGCAGGAAATGATGCACAGTCGACGTCATCAAGGAGCGGAGGAGGCAAAACTGGTGACTACTAAGACTTTATTGAACAAGCGTAGTGCTGACGGATCATCTGACACTTTTCAGCCCATGAGGCCTTTGTCAAAGAATGATCCGTCAGACATGCTGAACAACCTGATATAGCCCGTTCAAGACACAACACCTGTGATGCTGCTCATCAGCTAATGAGCCACAGATGTGGGCTAGCACGTACTAGTATCAGAAATATATATACAACATAAGAAAGTTTAAAATAGGACCAGAGATGTATATAAACTCATCAAACAACATAAATATATATACAAATAATATTAGATAAACATCTGGTCCACAAGGATAAAATATAAAAACATGAATGTCAAACAATACACAAATTTCAGAATATATGAATTATAGCTATATATCATCATACCCAATTGAATAGCATTAAAAATGAACCAACAAATAAACTATCAAAAAATAATAAATGGAATAAAGAGAGAAATTGGAATATTCAACATAAATGAATATATGAAAAAATGATGAAAAAGTAATGAGTAATAGAAAAAAGAAAGAGAAGGAAAGAGGGGGGTATGGGGGGGGAAAGAGAAGGGGGGAAGGGGAGGGGAAAGAGAAGGGGGGGGGGAGAGGGAGGAAAGAAAAGAAAAATGATTAATCATGAAGAAAATGCTGTAATTCCCATTCCACATTTAAACCATGTGGTTGCAAGGTGTTAAGGGAAAAAAATCCATTGCATTTCTTTTCTATTGTGACAATTGAGCCTGTTACCACCCCTGATTCTTAGAGCAACATGCTCAATGCCAAAAAATCTGAAGTTAGTGAGCCCACCAAACGGGCATACAGTGAAGTGTTTAGACACTGGATGTAATGTGTCCTTTTTGGTAATTAATCTGATATGTTCTGAAATTCTAACATGTAGTGTCCTGATGGTTCTCCCCACATATTTGTGATTGCATCCACACAGAATAACGTATACGACATAACTCGTATGACAATTAATGAACGAACTGATTCTGTGTCTGGACAGAATCTGGACACATTCTTTGACAAAGGCCTCATGGGCTGAAACGCGTCAGATGATCCGTCAGCACTACACTTGTTCAATAAAATCTTAGTAGTCACCAGTTTTGCCTCCCCCGCTCCTTGATGACGTCGGCTGTGCATCATTTCCTGCCTGCTGTTGGAGGAGTTCCTGTTTGCTGTTGTTCCTGATCGCACGCCGAGCTGCGGTTCATGCGACTCCTATTCACGCAGTTGCCGCCGGTCATGTGACCGCCCTTCGCGAAGTCGCGTTGCTTGAGGGGTTGGCAGCTCATCATACTGCACTACACGGAGGATCATCCCACACGGTGCCACAATACTTCAGAATTGTAAGCTTCTCTAACTCAACTTCACTTGTGCTCTTAGGGGAGACAGTTGCTGGGAGAGACTATTGTACATTCATTCATTCGAAGTGACCGTGATTAATCTCAGCTTGTATCTCTCGCATTACACAGCTACCAACTTTCTTCTGATGCCCTGCGAGGGTTAACCCTGGTTTACCCGATTACATGCACCTCCATATCCTGGATCGCCTTTGAAACTGTTGCTAACAAAAAGTTTAACTCTCCCATATCCTGGACTGCCTTTGAAGCTTGGAGTAGCTACTCTGTCTCTGACGTGTTAGATGAAAATCCCCATATTCCTTGTCATGGAACAGGTATACCCCTGTCTGCACTTCTGTTTCACCCCCCCCCCCTTTCCTCGCAGCTCTGCTTGTCAGCTTATTAGTGCCAGCTGTATGTGTTTGGTTCTGCACACAAACACAGTGCTTGTGTGATAAACACAGTGCCATTTCCCCTCTCCCAGCAGCTTGCTGTATTAAAGATGCAACATTATTGCTACATGTTGTAGCTCCCCCAGACACTCCTGTGAGTTGCCATAGCAGCTCCAGCCTTTTTCTCAAATGGGCTAGTCTGCTTTCTCCCCCTCTGCTCTGCCTACAGATGGTCTGTCCCCAGACTATCTTTCTACCCAGCATACATTACTTCTTCCTTTCCACCATTCCTCTGGACTCGTGAGTACCTCGCTGTAACCCCTGTAATGGTGCTGCAGGATTATCTTTTCACCTCCCTTTACTACTGAGCACACACAGAGATATTTAGACCTACACCTCTACACAAGAGACTGTTTTTACCTGCTTTCTCCAAAATAAAGTAAGAAAAGAAACAGACCTTGTCGTGCTTGGAAAAGAGGGCGAGTTGACACTATCTGAGCTAAGTCATCACCACGTGACCCTCTGGCTTCCAGAATATTCCTAACATGTTGGTACAATTAAAATAGGGGAACTTTAATTCATCCATTTTTATATAACTCTATAAAAATTGCGTGACATGATAGTTCCTGATTTTACCCGCAGTGCTCTATGCAAATCTCACGGCGCTAGGAGCTTCCTAGCGAAAGTTAGCAAAAAGCCTCCTGCTATGCTGCTACCTGCTGGATTTTAAAACCATTTTTCCTTTCACACGCTTACACGAAAACACTGCCACAGTTATACACATAATCTTAAAAATTACTTTACTCTGAACCCTCCCTGGTTTTGGGGTTTGCGGGCATGTACTGGGGGACCTGAATGTAATTCATTCCCCTGCCTGGTCTTACTATTCTGGTCTGTGCTGAAGCAGGGAAATGTCCGCTGCTTAACACTCCTGGAATAATAAGACACACATATACAGTTTTATCACAGACACAGTGTTGCTGCCATGATTGGGTTGCAGAGCTGACAATCACAATTCCCAGTATGGCTCAGGGGGCACCCAGCCGGGCCAAATACCTTTATTTACTGACCTGGAGACCCTTCACCGTCACACCCAGTTAGTGCAAGGTGTCCCAGAACCAGCATTGGGTTTGTCGGACCTCCAACCGTATTTGGTGTTCCACTGGGTGTATGCAAATTTATGCGAATAAATTACAATTTATTTCATTACCCTGTTTTGCTCAGTGAATGATCCCGGGTAAAAAGGTGTAAACGGCCTGGTCTCCCGTGAGAGAGGGGCCAACCAGTGACTATGCTTTCCCTATTCAGGGCTGTCAATAGTTCCTGTGTATGTAAAACACTCCGACATTACATTGTTTGTTTAAAAGACCGTTTGATAATATAAAGAAATGCCAGAAGCCAAACACATACAGTATCAGAACAACCAACAGCTACAATAAAATGCCTATCATCGCAGGGTCACCGACACGAGGGGGACAGCCGGGCCAACTCTCTCTGGCCCAATAGCTGCAGGTGGCCCAGCCTGCCATCACTGGAATTTGGGCCCGACCACAGGTGCGGCTGCCGGGTGCCAGCTCCCACCTGCCTCCCTCCAGCGGGCCTCTCTCCACTGCGGTGGCCGACTTCCAATGTAAGACCTATCACTGTGGGCCAGACATTGGGCCAAACTTCCAGATCGCCGTTGCACCAGAGGCCCATCCCCAGGTAAGAAAGTGTGTGTGTGTGTGTTGTATGTGTGTTGTGTGGGGAGGGGTTGTAGTGTGTGTTGTATTTGGAGGGGTTATTGTGTGTGTTGTATTGGGAGGGGCTATTGTGTGGTGCTGTATGGGGAGGGGTTATTGTGTGTGTTGTATTGGGAGGGCTTATTGTGTGTTGTATTGGGAGGGGCTATTGTGTGTGCTGTATGGGGAGTGGTTATTGTGTGTGTTGTATGGGGAGGGGTTATTGTGTGTGTTTTGTATTGGGAGGGGTTATTGTGAGTGTTGTATGGGGAAGTTATTGTGTGTTATATTGGGCGGTTATTATGTGTATGGGGAGATTATTGTCTATTGCGGGTGGTTATATTATATTGGGGGACTGGTTATGTATATTCATGGAGGGCATGGGCGTCCGCAGAAATGTTTTCAGGGGGGGGCATAATGTTAACTAGACAGAGAGAGAGAGAGTGGTTGTGGGGGGGGGGGGTGACGGGGTGGGTGACTGACACTTTGACTGACTGACTCGTGTGTGACTGACACTTGGGTGACTGACTGACACTTGGGTGGGTGACTGGCTGACTGTGGGTT